>NW_012150741.1:200120-205212 GCF_000956105.1 Propithecus coquereli
GCCTCGGCCTCCCAGAGTGCTAGGATTACAGGCGTGAGCCACCGCGCCCGGCAAAGATGGACTTTTAAATAAAATGTGCTAGGACAACTGTATAGCCATTTGGAATTAGATACATATACCAGGTTTTTTAAAATAGGCTCCAAATTTATTAGGAATCTAAATGTAAAAAATGAAACCATACAAGTAGTAGAAGAAAACATGGATAAATTTCTCTTTAACCCTGACGTAGGGAAAGACAGTCTATCTAACTATGATTCAAAAATCCAGAGTCAGTAAAAGAAAAGATTAATAAATTTTACTACATAAAATTTTTTTACAGTTTACATGGCAAAAAAAAAAAAACATAAAAAGTAAAAAGACAACGGAGTCATCACAGTGGCTCACACCTGTAATCCTAGCACTCTAGGCCAAGGTGGGAGGATCATCTGATCTCAGGAGTTCAAGACCAGCCTAAGCAAAAGCGAGACCCTATCTCTACTAAAAACAGAAAAAATTAGCTGGACGTGGTGGTATACGCCTGTAGTCTCAGTTATTTGGCAGTCTGAGGCGGGAGGATTGCTTGAGCCCAGTTTAAGATTGCACAGTGAGCTGTGATATATATATACACGTATATATACATACACGTATGTATACATATCTTAAAAAGGGAGGAGCAAAAGATCAAAACTGCGTTCAGACATACAAAAATAAAAAATGTTTAAACTTATTTGTGATTAGAGAAATACCAACTAAAACAACACTGAATTATGATTTCTCGCCTGCCAGACTGACAAAAATTTTTTAAATACGATAACACATTCTGTTGGCGAGACTCTTATACATTACTGATGGGAGTGCAAATTGGTACGATCCTGGAGGAATATTTGACCACACCCCACAGCACTACATATGCACTCAGCTCTTGACTCACAATCCTACTTCTCAGAATCTACCCTAAAGACGTACCTTCAACAAGGTGAAAATACATTTGCACAATGTTTTCTACTGCAACATAGTTTATAAAAGCAAATATTGGAAGAAACCTAACTGCCCATACATAGGAGAGTGAATAAATGAAATGCGGTGCATATACATAATGATACATTATACAGGTGTAAGAAAGAACAAGGAATCTCTGTGAACTGAATTGGAAATCTCAGGATATAATGTTAACTGAAAAAAAGCAAAATGTAAAAGATTATGATATACTACTTATGTAAACAAGAAAGGGATATAAGAAAATGCGCATGTATCTGTTCATTTGTGCAAAAGAAACACAGGAAAAAAGCAGAAACTTGTCGATTACCCGCATACATGGAGTAGGTGGGGAAGAGACAGAAACAAGGGAGTAATGAAAACAAGTTAGTAGAGATGAGGAAGAAGCAACACTTCTTAGAATATTCCTTTTCGTATGGCTTTGACTCAGAATCATAGTAATGTTTCACATACCTAGAAACAAATTAATTAATTAAAATAAAACAATGGGAGAGAACTCAAAATGGAATACAAGTAGTAACAAATGAACCTAATTGTATTGCAAATGAATAACATGGCTATTACTAGGTGATGAGGAAGAAAATAACTAACCTAAGTGACTTTGTAAAGTAATAAATAGTAAATAATTTGTAAAATAGTGTTACAGTATTTAGTAAAATAGTATTTGCATACTGTAGACTAAAGACGAAAAGAACTATACACACAAAAATTGTACTTCAGTTAATCTGTTTTTCACAAGGGTATAGGTTAATAGTTTTATACATACTTTATATTTTAAGATTGAACAAAATTTTTTGTAGATAACAAGAGCCAGGTTTATCCCTGTCAAAAGAAGTTACACATAAGGAAAAGGGGAAGAGTAGAATGAACCTTGAGGTGTCGGATTATCATCTGAGGCGTCAGTGGGTTGGATGGATGGGCAGATAGGTGTACTGTGTTTCCTAGCTGTGTTCTCCGAGAGGGCCTAGGAATACTGATACCCCAGTAGCAATGAGAATACCTAGTGCCTAGATCTTGCTCTCTAAATATCATTCTCCACTAAAAGGCACCAAAGTTCCTTGGATGAGAAGTTGATTCCAGGGCTTGGGCAGAGAAAATGCAAGATAAGCCCAGGACATCTCATGATACCAGAAAATAAGGAAGTGTTCAATAAAGAATTAAAAACTTAAAAGGTGAGATTTCAGGAGTTGCCCAGATATATGCCCCCAAATATGAGTTTTTAATTCCTTAACCACATTTATTGTTCTAAGAGGAAGGTGTTACCATCCGGAAGGAAGGTGGCTGGAAAGATACTATGCAATGATTGGAGAAAATGAGAGGGTATTGGAACTGTTCATGAGAAGCTATGACCTGCACACCAACTTGTTTGTCTTATTTGGAGGAATCAATCTTAGCAGTTATCAACTCTTTTAGAAGCAATGGATCAAATTCCTTTCTGAAACCTTTCTTGTTGGCATCAGAGTTGGAGCTCAGTAAATTGTCATGGGTTTCTTGGATGCCCGTAGACTCACAATAAAATTTTCTCTTTCAGAATTTGGTGTTCACTTGGCAGAGCTGACTGTAGATCCCCAGGGAGCACTGGCAATCCGTCAGGTAAGTCTAGACTGGCCCAGTTGATAGGTAATTTCCCTTTGTTTGGTAATGAAACTTTCTTATGGGAAAGAGAAAGAATAAGGCCAGTTTATAAATAACCTAGGATTTTGTACCAGATTTAGATATGCCTCAGATGTATCAGGCCATGTATATGGTTTTTATGTGTGAAAAAAGTCTTTTTTTTGCTGTACTACTTGGCTTCTTCTCTTCACAGCTGGCGTCAGTTATCCTGAAACAGTATGTGGAGACTCATTGGTGTGCTCAATCAGAGAAGTTTAGGCCTCCAGAAACTACAGAAAGGGTAAGGACAGTTACTTGATTAGTCTACCTGAAAAGATTTGAGGGACCATTTTAAGAGATCAGACTGTCAACATTCTTTGACAACATGGAACAATCAAAAGACTAGGCAAAAAAGGACATTGGTGGCTGACATCATGGGCACAGTGCTATAGCTAAGAGAGCTCGCATATCAGGCTGGCCTGTGTTCAAATTCCAGTTTTACTTTTTACAAACTCTGAGGTTATAGGGAATGTAGTTAACTCCTAAGCCTCAATTTCCTAAATCTCTGAAATTAGAATTAAAATACCAACTTCAAAGGGTTGGAGAATTAAATGAAGTAATGTTTCTACTTGGTATAGTACTATGTAATCATCCCGGGCCCCAAGAAATTTTGAGGTATAGATCTAGAGCAACGCTGTCCATTGGGACTTCCTACAGTTATGGAAATGTTCTGTATCTGTGCTGTCCAATACGATAACTGTTATATTAGTACTAGCTACATATGGCTGTTGAGCACTTAAAATGTGGCTTAGTGCAACTCAGGAACTGAATTTTTAATTTTACTTAATTTTAGTTTTAATTTAAATGGCCATGTGTAGCTAGTGGTGGCCATAATGGACAGCATACGTTTAGAGATCACAAATGAACTCTCTGAATTCATTTGTCAAGTGTGTATGTAGGAGTTTTCTATAAATACGCAGTATCTTGTGCACATTGTTTTTCTAACACAGTTCCAGATTGGACTGGGCTCTCTGCCAGTCACTTACAACCTGATCTAATGGCAAGTGGACTTTTCTCCTCTACAGGCAAAAATTGTTATCCGAGAGCTGTTGCCCAATGGATTGAGAGAGTCGATAAGCAAAGTGCGCTCCAGTGTGGCCTATGCTGTGTCAGCCATTGCCCACTGGGATTGGCCTGAAGCCTGGCCCCAGCTCTTCAACCTGCTCATGGAGATGTTGGTGAGCGGAGACTTAAATGCTGTCCATGGAGCCATGCGTGTGCTGACAGGTACCAAAGCCCTTTCCCCTGGTACTGGTACTTGGGTCCCAGGTGACAGGAGCACTTACATGAAGCTGTGTGATAAAATGACCCAGCCCAGTAGGAATTGCTACTGATGCCCCTCCTCCCTCCTAGTTTTTATCTCCACATCTACCCTCCGGCTCCATTGGCTTTTTCCAGGGCATTACGTTGGTATAGTATTATTTCTACTACCAAACCTTACCACTTAAGAGTACAGTAATAGCATAGTGATTAAGTATTCAGATTTTGGATTCATATGCTGGCTTCACCATGACCCTTCACTTACCTAACTCTTTGAGCCTGAGTTTCCTTATATGTAAAATTAAGATGATAATAGTGTCTACCAAATAGAGCTTTTGGTAGTTTAAATGAGCTAATCTTTGTAAAGTGTTTAACACCGTATCTGACGTGGTAAGTGCTCAGTAAATTTTAGTCGCTGCAAAATAAAAAAACTCTGCAGGTTGACACAAGTGTGAAAAAAAAATTCTGGTCACTGTGATTATCATTTTTATTATATATTATTTTTCTACTTAGTTCAACCAAGACAAAGTTAAGAATAGTCAAATGGAATTTTTATGGGAATATAAAAAAGAAGATAAAAACAAGTGTACCTATATAATCCTGACCTTCACTTAGTGAGTTTAGAGAATATGCAGTCTTAAGTATCTTTTCTTTCTCTTTGTTTTGAGAAGTTGATAAAAAATACTTCATCTCTTCGTTCAAGGAGATTTGGTGGCTCTCCGTTCTAAGCCTAAAATCTATCAATCCCTTCTAGAATTTCCCTTCATATATCCTTAAGGATGTCCTGAGTTTCCCAGTCCTTTGCAAGCTCCACCCTGTTTCCTATCCCCTAGATGAAGTCACTATTCTGTTTTGCTTTCAAGAAATCCTTACCTGGACTTTAGCCATCCTGTACTTGATCTTGTAGAAATCATCTTTGCCCTCTGTTCATATGGGTTTGTGGAAGTTGTACTGGTATTTTTTCTGTTTCTCTATGACCTATATACTTTCAGCTTAGCTAAAATATATCCTTTGTGAATGCCATTTCTACTTTCTGAATCTCAGTTTATTGAACTTGGTATCTAAGGCCCAATTATACTAGTCCATGTGATATTAATGGTAGATAATATCAATTCTGTGTCAGAAATAGATTCGTATTCTCCTTTTGTTTCAAAATCCCCTCTTCCCATGGCCCAGCTGCCTTTTTTAATTACTCACTATATAT
>NW_012150741.1:205767-259028 GCF_000956105.1 Propithecus coquereli
TTTTTGAGACAGAGTCTTGCTCCATCGCCCTGGGTAGAGTGCAGTGGCGTCATAGCTCACAACAACCTCAAACTCCTGGACTCAGGTGATCCTCCTGCCTCAGCCTCCAGAGTAGCTGGGACTATAGGTGCTCACAACCACGCCCAGCTAATTTTTCTATTTTCTGTAGAGATGGGGTCTCGTTTTTGCTCAGGCTTGTCTTGAACTCCTGAGCTCAAGCAATTCTCCCACCTCGGCCTCCCAGAGTGCTAGGATTACAGGCATGAGCCACCGTGCCCGGCCTCGTAGGATTCTTTATTTTACAACATCATTGTGCCAGGATATCAATTAACAGATGTATTTTCTATTAAGGAAAGGACGCGTATTCCTTCCCAGTCTTCCAACACAAAGTTCAGCTTCTTTTTGACAAACCTGGAGAAAAAAGGTGGTTGTACATTTATCCTGATCAGGATGTTGAAGAACCCTCATTGTGTTTGACTGAGGAAATTACTGTTCAATGACATCACTTTTCTGCCAGCCAGAGGGAAAGAACTGTTGGGGAAATTTGTATCCTTTTGTAATGAATTCACCAGACATGGAGTGGATAGCAGCCAGCCTCCATTCCTAAATAGCTGCTGTGAATATTTTCAAACGAGGGCAAACCGTGCTCTGACGACAGAAACTCAGGCATGCATGAAGACAGCAGGATGTTGCTATATGGACAGGAACCCATTAGGAGAATGAGAATGATTCTCTTCTGGTTTTTTTAACATACTGTACCATTCTGACTTTAGTGAGGCTTCCCATTAAACTTATCTATTCATAAAAGAGAATTAACTAAGGCTCATGGTGTGGAGGAAATGCAAACATAGCAGCTAAATATGAAAATATTTGGTCTACAAGATACAGTTTTTTCTTCCATCTCAAAGAAGTTGGAACATTCAGGTGTTGCTGGTGTTCCAAACTTTTTCTGACTTGCTGAATGACCTCAGAAAACTTCTTTTGGACTTAAACCTGTAAAGTGTTAGTAAATTGAGACTACTAGGGATGATTATAGGAGAGCAAAAAAATGCATCTAAGCACCTTATTATTATAATTAAATTATACTACATTCATCATAAAACTTGTTATCATTAATATACCATCTATCATATTTGTTTGGACTAATTCCCTGGATTTCTAAATAAAATAGAACACTCACTCACTGTTCAAAGCTCAGAATTTATTCTTTAGGAGGAAACTACAGCTAGTAAAGAAAACTTGGTCTTGAGTATTTGATCTTCATTTGACTTGTGGGGATTGATATTGCCCAAAATTAACCTTGAAAATGCCAGCTTGTATTTCTAGCTGTATAACCTCCTGGAAAATGTCCCAAATGATTAGCTCCATATTTATAGTGATAATGTGGGAAAGCATCAGATAAAGTGAACAGTTATTAGAACTCAAGGGCTTGTATGCTACTGCTTAGTAGCATGAAATCCACTGTCCTTTATGTCATCTTGGTCAGTGCCTTGTGTGTGGTATGTTTGATTATTTTTTTTTTAAGTGAAGGGAAAGATATGACCCATATTTCCCTCACCTTCTTCAAATTCATTGAACTGTGTATAAGTTGCTTTTTGCCATGTTCATGTAGGAAATCCCTTTCTATTCCAATTAGCAGCAGCCTCTGACTTTTGGGTCAATAAATATCATCCACTGAGAAGAGTAACATATACAGAATGAAGTTGAAGCCTAGTAAGTCTGTACGTATTTTATTATGTGCATCAAAACAATTGCAAGGGAAAATAACTGAAAACAGAACCAAAGGTAAGAGACCTCAAATTGTATTTGAATGTTGACAGATGGGCACAAACTAAATTAATACAGAATTTTTCAAAGTTTACCTCGTAAGAACTTTTATGCGGTTCTATTACAGATTTTCTATCTCCATATTATTCTCTTCTCTCTTCTAACAAATAATCAGTAACTCTCGCCACTTTTCCTTCCCCAAGGTGAGACTCCCAGGCCAACGTCTTTACCTGTATACAGTTCGTTTGGGAACTACCACTGAGAAGCAGTTTGGGAAATTTCACACTTAATATCTTTATAAAGCCGTGTTGTTATTTCTTAACAGTACCACTTTTTTCTTTGTAGAATTCACTCGAGAAGTGACAGACACACAGATGCCACTCGTTGCTCCTGTCATTCTCCCAGAGATGTATAAGATCTTCACCATGGCTGAGGTATGAAATCTCAGCTCCAAGATTACAGTGAATAGGGCTGTTCAGGTTCTGGTCAGCCTCCACCTGTCAGGTGGGAGATTCTGGGGTTTGCTACTGATCCCCATACCTAAGACTAAAACTGACAAGGATCTGGACATGAATCTGAGTTAACCTTAGACTTTTCATTCATAACTACAAGGGCAAGCCTTTGATTAAAGAGTGAAATAGCTGAAATATGTCTTCATATATCTCATACCTTCTGGCATCCTGTGACCCCTAAGTACCTAGTGCCTTCATGCTACCTGTAGCCTCTCATTGAGTCATCCCACCTCAGCTTACCTACCTCACCTAATTTTTTTTTTTTTTTTGAGACAAAGTCTCGCTTTGTCGCCGGGGCTAGAGTACCGTGGCGTCAGCCTAGCTCACAGCAACCTCAAACTCCTGGGCTCAAGCGATTCTCCTGCCTCAGCCTCTCAAGTAGCTGGGACTGCAGGCACATGCCACGACGCCCAGCTAATTTTTCTATTTTTAGTAGAGATGGGGTCTTGCTCTTGCTCAGGCTGGTCTTGAACTCCTGAGCTCAAGAGATCCTCCCACCTCGGCCTCCCAGAGTAGGATTACAGGTGTGAGCCACCATGCCTGGCCAACCTCACCTAAGTAATTGGAAGTAATCTATCACTGCATTGCACATAATAGACCCTTAATATAGTGTATTTGGTTAATGTGTATATGAATGGTGACTCATTCACAGTAAGATGTGAATACCTGATGGATAATGTTTTAACCTCCCTATTCCCCTTTGCCCCCAACCAGTGGTCTGCATTTTAAAAGAAATACATTGGCGGTGTTGGGATTGCAAGTACTACCCAGCCTGATATTTTTAATCAAATCAGCCCACAGAGCCATATATATAAGGCTAATTGCAATAAGTTCTAACATTTTGATCCTGCTGCCTTCCATTCTCTGAATTATAAAAGTCTGTCTCCTGGACATAAATGGATTACATTTCTCATCTCTCCCATCCAAGTACTAACCAGGCCCGACCCTGCTTAGCTTCCGAGATCAGACGAGATCAGGCACGTTCAGGGTGGTATGGCTGTAGACCATTTCTCATCTCTCTAGGGGATCCAATCTTGTGTGAGGATTGATTAGTCATAATTTTACTTCTAATCACAAATACACTCATACATGCACACTCCAATCTCATGGCTATGCTATAATCTTTTTCCCAGGTGTATGGTATTCGAACCCGTTCCCGAGCTGTGGAGATTTTTACCACTTGTGCCCATATGATCTGTAACATGGAGGAGCTGGAAAAGGTAAGTGAGTTTTGGGGGCAATAACAGACTTCACCTTTATTCTTTTTTTTTTTTTTTTTGAGACAGAGTCTCGCTTTGTTGCCTGGGCTAGAGTGAGTGCCGTGGCGTCAGCCTAGCTCACAGCAACCTCAAACTCCTGGGCTCCAGCAATCCTTCTGCCTCAGCCTCCCGAGTAGCTGGGACTACAGGCACATGCCACAACGCCCAGCTAATTTTTCTATTTTTGAGTAGAGACGGGGTCTCGCTCTTGCTCAGGCTGGTCTCGAACTCCTGACCTTGAACGATCCACCCGCCTCGGCCTCCCAGAGTGCTAGGATTACAGGCGTGAGCCACCGCGCCTGGCCTGTCTTTATTAATGTCTTCTGTTGTAGGCAAAACAGTGACTTATTTCGTGATATTAGCACCAAGAAAGCACACTAACCGGTATTCTAGATAGATTTAACTTTTTGATTAAATTTTTAATTTGTAGATAGCTTAATTTCCTTTTGTTTGAGTCTCATTTCATCAAACACCTTATCCTGTATCCTTTTCATACTAGTCATCACCCAGAACTCTCCTACTCTTTTATGGCCCTCTCATGTGAAACAAAGCTGGCTAAAAAACTGATCCCTGTGATTCAGAAGCAGTTTTGAAAAGTTGGTCTTATATAATAGCTTTAGATGCCTCAAATCTCAGTGTTTGCTGTGTGCGTTGAAGCCATGGATTAGATGTTTGTCCAGCATTGACCTTAGTTTCTGTTATCAGGGTGCAGCCAAAGTCCTGATCTTTCCCGTGGTGCAGCAGTTCACAGAGGCCTTTGTTCAGGCACTCCAGATACCGGATGGCCCCACATCTGACAGTGGGTTTAAGATGGAGGTCTTAAAGGTAACCATTTACTGCCAATGAGATATTTAGAGTTTGAGGGGGTGATCCGAAATCATTGATTTCTTCTGGTATCCCTGTAACTCCGCGTGTTTTTCTCTTAACCTCTTAGGCAGTGACAGCCCTAGTGAAGAACTTCCCAAAGCACATGGTGTCCTCCATGCAGCAGATTCTGCCTATTGTTTGGAACACGCTGACTGAAAGTGCAGCTTTATATCCTTTCCTGAAAGCTCACGGGACGTGCTACCACCTGTAGTTGGGAATCTAGCGCTGGGTCTCGCATTCATGTGATTCTACTTTTTTAAACAGGTTTTTTTTTCTTTTTTTAATTGTCTAGTCCTAGTATTGGAATATATAATATTCCCTTGTAGAATAGATGTAAAGCAGACTCCAAATTCTGTTTCTTTACTCTTCATCATACTTATGTGAGGACAGAAGTAAATTACACAGAGGAAGTGGAAGATCCTGTGGACTCTGACGGTATGTGGTTCATCTGACCTTTACAGAAATACCAGTTAGTGGGAAAAGGGGTCTGGGAAAGGAAAAAGAAAAAAAAATAGTAACTTAAGAGGCTTCACGCTCTTACGTGAGTTTTCTAATTAAGTTTCTTTTCAATGTATCAGATGTGAGGAAATGAGAATTGACAATCTGTAATCCGTTCCTCATAGACATTTGTGTAAATCTCATAAATCATAGAACTTCTGAGCTGGAAGATACCTTAAAGGCCATTTAATCCAGCCTACCTCTGGCATTTTGTCTACTTTAATTTTGGGGTCCCAGATAACACTTTCATTTCTCTTTTACTATTTTTAAGTATTTCAGATGTACTGGAAAATATATTCGGTATTTCTAATTCTTTTACTTGAAAAACCAAAGAGTATTTAATATTCTCAAAGTTCCTTTCTTTGATTCCTCAGCCCTCTCTACCAATTCCTTGGGAATAATTATTAATAAGTACTTTAAATATTCAATAATTTATAAAAATAATGTACTTCATTTCCAGCATACATGCTTTCCTTTTGTTTTCTTGTCTTTAATTTCTTCTCTTGTGTATTTCCTGTAGGTGAAGTACTGGGCTTTGAAAATCTCGTCTTTAGCATTTTTGAATTTGTCCATGCTCTACTAGAAAATAGCAAATTCAAAAGCACTGTTAAGAAAGCCTTGCCTGAATTGATTTACTATATTATCTTGTACATGCAAATCACTGAGGAGCAGGTAAATAATATTTGGGAGATAGTTATCAGCTTGTATTTGGAAAGTGCAATTTGATGTATGTGAACCCTTGGTCAAGTGAACACTTTATTTCTAAAAATAGACACTAGGAGAATAACTTCTTTTGAAGTTCTAGGAAAGCTGGGACATTATATTATTGCCAAATCCCTGGGTGTTGGAGTTTTATCACCTCCTATATTAGGTAATTAGACTTTCAGAACACTTTTTCCATTAGGAAAATCTCTGTAGGATCACTAACCAAAGACCCTGGTATTTAGGAGAATTTATTTCTTCCCTATAAATAGTGAAATGTAGATCAGATCATTAGCCTCGTTGGTGGGTCATTAAAAGCAGCAAAGAACATTCAGGAATAAGATAATGCCTCTCATATAAAACAGCACAAGAATTGACATAATTTTCACAGAAAATATCCCATCAGACCTAATATATTCAGAAAATTGATCTATCAAAGAGTAACAGCTGGTTGACAGCAGAGAGCTGGTAATCTGCCAAAATCTAAAACGAAGTCTGTTAGAGAGCAATAGCCATTGCTACCTACCTTGGTAAAGGATTTGTTTCTTTATATCAAAAAGAGAAGACTTTTGGGGCTAGAGTTTTGTTCAGGATAAAAGGTTAAAGTCTTCCTATTTCTGTTGATGAAAAGAGGGAACATATGAATCAGATAGGCAGCCTCACAAAGCAAAGACCTGACTTGGTCATCTTTTCAGATTAAAGTATGGACAGCCAACCCCCAACAGTTTGTAGAAGATGAAGATGATGATACTTTCTCCTATACTGTTAGAATTGCAGCTCAAGACCTGTTGCTGGTAAGAGGGGTTACCTTGATAATTAAACCAGATAATCCTAGTCAGTCACTTGAGCATTTTCTTTCTAGACATCTAACCCCAAGGTGAGTAGCATTGCTGGGTGGCTTAATCTAAAACTTTTGGGGATGCAAGAGAGCCTCTCAAATGAAGTTGGAGATGCAGAAATTTCAAAATCATTGCTACAGGTTCTGACTTACAAGTAAATATTAGCTATAAGAGTTGTGTGGAGGATAAAGTGTTCCAATGGATAAGTGTAATTGAATCAGGAACATTTCAGTTTAATCCACTCTTTAGTAAGAATCTATAGCACAAATATGGGTTGGCAAACTTAAAATAGATTGCTGAGAGATGAACATCTAACACCAGCTTCTGTTTTCCTTTGCTATTCTGACTAAAGCATAGAGTTGTCTCCAGGCTAAAATATTATGAAGTTGTTGTCACTTGCTTCCTGTTGGGTTTGTTCTCATTGTTGCTGAATCACTTCTCATTATCATTTAATATTTCTAAGGACCTATGAAAGATTACAGTAGATTTCAAGTAGTAGATTAGCTTTATTTTTCTATGATCGGGCTCTAAGAATAAATATTTGGTCCATTGTCATCCAAAGCTGAATCTATCATTGCTCACATATACTCTGCTGAATACAGCCAAAGAGAGCAAACTGGTTAACCTTACAGTGCCCAGGCACTGCAGAAATATAGATATTACTCTAATTTCGTTAGAGTACCTAAACTAATGGTTTAACATTTTTAATACACCTAATCAGAGTTTAGCATGTGTATCTGAAAGAGTTAGAACCATTCACTTCTAACTATCCTGACTAAAGCAGTTTGCAATTAAAATGCATTCAATGTGCACAAATAGATTTATTAACTTTTCTCCCCTCTTCCATAGGCTGTGGCCACAGATTTCCAGAATGAGAGTGCAGCAGCCCTGGCTGCAGCAGCCACTCGGCATTTACAAGAAGCTGAGCAAACCAAAAACAGTGGCACTGAGCACTGGTAAGAGGGAACAGCAGGGCTTAACTTAGGGACATGTTTTGGACATCACATCTGAGGCAAACAAATCCTTGCTTTGAATCATCTGTTCTAAAGCAATTCTTCCCAATCTTAAAATAATTGATTAAGATGCTTTTGTTTTACCCCTTTTTAAAAAGCTTGAAAGGAAGGACTTGTGTTTTTCATAGAAAAATCTGTTTTTTGGTTTTTAGGGGTAGAGATGGGGTCTCACTATGTTGCCTAGGCTGGTCTCAAACTCCTGGCCTCAAGCAATCCTCTTGCCTCAGCCTCCCAAAGTTCTGGGATTACAGGCATTAGCCACTATGCCTGGCCAAAAAATCTACTATTAAATTTCACTCTCTTTTCAGCTATAGGTTTAAATTGGAAGGGCAGGTAAATAGCCCCTTTGGGACAGATTGTGTGGGAATGCTCTTTTCTGAATCTTCTTCCCTCAAATACTTATCTTTTTTGGCAATACAGTTTGTTTTACTAGGCCGTGGTATCTTTTCGCAGGTGGAAGATCCATGAGGCATGCATGCTTGCCCTAGGCTCAGTGAAGGCCATCATCACTGACAGTGTGAAAAATGGCAGGATTCATTTTGACATGCATGGGTTCCTAACCAATGTCATCCTTGCAGACCTCAACCTCTCAGGTATGTTTCAGCATATGCCAGGATTCTGGAAGTTCTTTAGAGTAGACCTGTCATTTATGTTGTTCACTTAGACAGGTATGGCAGGTATTCTTGTGTCCTTTGGGTGAAAATTCTTTGTACCCTAGAGCTTGAACTTACCTGAACCTCTAAAACAGCCCAGAGACCTTGACTCAAGCTTTACCTACTATAAGACTAGTTCATAATTCTTCCATGATGTTCATGTTTCCCCCAAATCAGCATTCCCATTCATGGTTGTTTTTGGCATTTGATTAGAATGCAAATCTGCTTGCTGTACCTTGAGAATTCTGTCTTGAGTTCTGTTCTCATTTATAAGTCCAGAGTGTTCTCAGTCATTCTGTGTTAGTCTCATTCTTCCTATTTGTTTCCTGTAATTTTTCTCAAACTTTATTTTTGGCCAATATTTAAGTGATTTAAGTATTTCATTCTCATATTTGTATTAGCTGCTTGCCTTAAAAAGAAGAAAGTGGCCTTTACTATTACACTGATTTCTCTAGCAATGCAGAGCAGCAACTAAGACTCATTGCTGTCTCTACGTGACATTTTCTGCTGCTTGCCTCTGCTTATGCCATGCCTGTTCTCATCCTTAAAGCCAGATCCCCATTCCAAAATACTGTCTTTGTTTCCTTTCTCAGTACTTAAATCATGGGACATTTGGTATTATTTGTTCCATTCTCAGTCCATTCACTTGCCTCTCCTTCATAGGATAGCCCTGGGAGTAGCTTACGTCACTCGAAAACATTCTGCTCTGTGACTCTAAATAGGTAATCTGTTATAGTTATCTCCATCACCTCCATTCTCTAAATCACAAAATTAAAATGGTTGTATATCCAGAGCTCAGATCCATTGTTTAATTCTGCACTTATCATATGCTGCATTGTATCATAGTTGGTGAATATGTTTCCTTTCTCCTACTAGAATGTAAGTTCTCCGAGAGTAGAAATCATGTCTAATACATCTTTGTATCCTATAATGCCTTGCATATAGTAGGCATTCCGTAGTTACATGTTGAATGAAAGTATTGGGATTTCTGAAACCTGTCAACATATTAATATTTCTTATAGAGTTTGCAGTAGCAAAGAATCTTCAAAAATTTTGGAGAGTTTAGAATATTTACTATTAAGACTAGAAAAAGACTCAGTATATATTATTTATTAATCCTGCCTATAGCTAAAAGCTTTTCTTTTTTTTTTTTTTTGTGCTAAAAGCTTTTCTACATCAACCATTCTCAAAATTTTTGGTCTCAGGACCTCTTTGCACTCTTAAAAATTACCAACAATCCCAAAAATACTTTTATGTAGGTTTAATTTATCAATATTTAACATACTAAAAATTAAAACTGAGAAATTTTTAAAATACAAGAAATGCAAATATGCATTTCTTTTGATGTCAGAGCCATGATGTCACATATCATAGAACGTCTGGAAAACACTGTACTCTTGGGAAAGAATGAGAGTGAAAAAGACCTAATGTCTTAGTATTACTATGAAAATAGTTTTAATTTTAGGGACTCCCAGGAATCTTTGGACCATACTTTGAGAACTGCTGCTCTACATTGTATAAAGTTACAAACAATCCCTGACTTCTGATGATTCAACTTACAATTTTTCAATTTTGCAATGGTGTAAAAGCGATATACATTTAATAGAAACCATACCTCTAATACCCATACAACCATTCTGTTTTCACTTCCAGTGCAGTATTTAATAAATTACATGAAATAATCAACACTTTATTATAAAATAGGCTTTGTGATAGAGGATTTTGCCCATATGCAGGCTAACGTAAGTGTTCTGAGCATGTTTAAGGTAGGCTAGGCTAAGCAATGATGTTCAGTAGGTTAAGTGTATTAAATGCATTTTGGCTTACAATATTTTCAACTTATGGTGGGTTTATCAGGATGTAACCCCATCATAAGGTAAGGAGCATCTGTATTGTGTAATTATTTAACTGGCACAGTTTGTTAGGTTCTGTTCAGTGGTGTCCATCAACTGCATGTTCGTGGTATGAATAACTAAGTTAAGCCCTATGACAGGCTGAGTAAGGATAGTCTCTCCCCAGCAGTTTATAGTAGGCAGGGGGTAGTAATCCTTACACTGCTGGCTGAATGTCAAACAATATATGACATGTAAGAAAGCTAAGGACGTAGGATTATAGTGGCGCAGAGACAGTTAAGATTACTTCAGCCCAAGAGATCAGTCAGGTAATGCAAGGAGAGGTGAATATGTTGGCTTGTACGAACAAGGCCCAGAGCTAGCAAAGTAGATGTAAGTTGCTGAGGAGGGATATGTGCTTCAGTTTAGAAACCATAAAAGGAAATCACAGGTAGTGCTAGAGTCACTGATGTTAGGGAGCTGTGAATACCATGTTGACTCTTTATTCGGTGCTCTTTATTTGGTGGACTATGGAGTTTATTGACAGATTTTAAATAGAAGAATGGCGCGATCAGAGCTGTAATTTATAATGTTCTAACAGTGGTCCAAAAGTAGAAAGAAACTGGCAGTGGAGAAAGCATTTAGAAGACTAACTAGTAGTGCAAGTAAGGAGTAATGAGAGCTGGAGGTGGGAACTGGGCTGGTAAAGTCTTTTTAGTCTAAGAATATTCAAGATCTGCTTAGTGAAATAGTGGAAAGTGAAACTGGGAAATTGATTGTGTACCACAGGGCACACATTTGCTTTTATCTTACAAGGTCATGATTTTTCTCTCAGATAAGTTGTATGTTATGTAGCATCTAGTTACCTGTGAAAAGGTGAGGAACGGTGGTGGTTGGGAGAAAGTGCAAGTAACAGGAACTTTCTCTGTCCAGCCCTAATTGCTCTGTCTTTCCCCAGTGTCTCCTTTCCTCCTGGGTCGGGCACTTTGGGCTGCCAGTCGGTTCACTGTTGCTATGTCCCCTGAACTGATCCAGCAGTTCCTACAGGCAACAGTGAGTGGTCTTCATGAGACACAACCCCCATCAGTTCGAATTTCTGCTGTGAGAGCCATCTGGGGGTAAGTATGCTCCCCTGGAGTGATAAGAATTATTTTAAGAGAGATCCCAAACCAAAGTTGTTTGGTGTATTATGTTGCTTGGAAATTCCTGCTGAAAATCTCCTTCAGGGTGAATGTTGGAAGGACAGGGAAAGAAACTGTACTAGAGACATGGCTTTTACACGTCCAGAAGATACCCTGTTGCCTTTTGCTCCTCATTCCCTTTAAATTCACTCCAGCTCTGAAATCATCTAGTTCAACTCCCTTTCTTTCACAGGTGAAGAACCTGAGGCTTCGCGAGATAAATAACTTGCATGGAGTTGCACAATTGACGAATACGTAGGATTTTATTGGTTGATAGTGTCTGTACTAGAAACCAGATTTGAGATAATGTGGCCTAGAAACACTGCTTTTTATCCCCCACTTTTATCTCTCTTTTTCACAAGCTAGTGTACTAGTGGATCAATAGTCACCGGACCAGAGGGAGCATTGTTGTTTTAAGGAGTATTTTAAGGTCCAAACTTAAGCATCTCAATCAAATCCTAAAAACTACTAACACCAAGTTCTTTTCTACTTATATTTTGAGGCAGAGAGGTACCTTCTGAGTTGCTGTGTCTTTATATATGTCTTTAGAAAGCACTGAGGAACTGCCTGTTCTATCTGCATTTACTAATTAAATGCTTAATCTTATAACCATGAACAGAGGCTCATCTTTTTTTTGCTGTGATCTAGGTGAAGCAGAAAATGTCTCTAAAATAATTAAAAGTACCATCTTCTTAAGAGATAAACTAAGTGTAGCTTTTCAGAAAGCTCTGAGGCCGCTCAAAATGTCTAAGAAAAGAGAGCCCTAACCTAGTTAATGCGTGAATTTTATTTTAAGGGCTTTTCTGGGTACAGGCCAGTGGTCACTGCCTGTACAGCTTCTGACCTTTGTGAAACTTGATGTCATTTATATGCATTATTATGTATCTTTTTTTCCCAAAAAAGTGTAGGCTCTTTGGAAGCATTAATTATTTCTTGAGGTGTAAAAAAGGAATGTGCCCTGTGACGAGTGTCAGTGTAAGATTAAAAGCATTCTCCAACTGAATGAGGACAAAACTGTTAAAACCTACATGTATCTCACTTGAAACTGCACATTAATGACCCTGGGGTAGAACCAGGGTAATAAATTAAAAAACAGATTATGAATGTGTGGTTGATAGAGCTTTGTCCCCTTTGTGCTGTGATTTTTCAGAAATGTTTGAGATTGCAAGCTGTGAGAGGAGTTTGGTATGAATGTGAAAGTACTTTGGGTAAAACGAACCCGTTATTTTCCAGGGTGTTTAGATGGGCAGCAGGACCTGTCAGGCACACTTGTCTGTATCGATTCTCTATGGGGGCATTAGAGTATAGAGAACTTTTATTCCCCGTTATATATTTAAAATGTCTGTTTACAGCAAGTTTATATTTTATAATCAGAAAAATGTGAAGAAAACTTTTATTTTTAATAATTAATGTTCAGGTCTCTTGGACTGCATGGGCAGTGATGTACTGATTTTCTTGAAAGGTGTTACAGATCCCTCTGAAGGGTGACAAAAGCTATGGATGTGCACACTGGAGAAATAGACACATGTACATGTTTACAACATTTCATAGACAGTGTCGAACATCAGGTCCCTTGAAATTCTGTGTGTGGATCCCAGGTCAGAAACTACCCTGTGAAGAGATCCCAGCTGTCTTTTCTTGACAGCCAAGATTCTCCATTCGGTCATTTCCTGTTTAGTTTTCTAGCCAATTGCAATCTGGTTTATGTCCTTATCACATTACTAGAACTGTTCTTTCTAACGTCACTAGCAACCTTTTAATGGTCAACAAAACAACCTTGCGTTTTCTTTTTTCTTTCGCTCCAGTTTTAATTTGTTCCTCCATGTCATAGTTTATGTATCATTGCAAACTGCATTAAATAATTTCTGAAACAAGATATTGATTAGCATATAATTATACTTGTGTTACATTTCTCAAGTCATTTATGCCAGACTTTCTCCTGAGCTCCAAATTAATATATCCACTGCAAACTATCCATACTAGGATGGATATCTTATAAGTACCTGAAAATTAACACATTGACTGCTGAGCTTACTATTTACTGCCTCTAAGCCTGCCCTACCTGTATTCCCTGTTTTAATAAAGCTAGAAATCTGGTACCTGTAGATCTTGAACCTAAAAATAGAGATCTTTTATTCCCTATTTTAATAAAAGTGGAGATCCCAGATATTTGCTCTTTAGATCTTAGTTCCGTAGCCTCTCATCTCTTCCTCCCTCTCTTCCACTGCTACTACCATAGATTGTGTTCTTAACTTCTCTTGCCTGAATTACCACAGCAGCTTCCTAATTAATCTGTCTCTAGCCTCACACTACTGCGATTCATATTATTTGAACTGTCAAGTCGATCTCTAAAATAGAAAACTGCTGTATTATTGATCCTCTAGTTAAAACCTTAATGGCTCCCAGTTGTGTTCTTCAAACCCTGAGATACAGGCACTTCCGAAGAAAGCCATATTATGTCAGGTGGTACATGAAGCCGCATGTTATATATAGTATCTAATGGGGTGTTAATTTTCTTTGAAGACTTTGGAGTAGGGTAAGGAGGAGATTAAGTGTTAGGAATAATTTGTTAAAAAGCTAAGGAAACACTGGCTTCCAAAATAAAGTCCAAACCATCTTAGCAGGGCATACAAGATCCAGCATGATCTGGTTAGATGATGCAATCTCTGTGATCTACCAGACTGTGCAGTTTCAAATTCATTAGAGGGACAAAGTAAATATCAGCCCTTAGAATGGAAACAGTGTGGAGGGTGGAGACAGCTGAGTGCTTGTGCTGGTAGAGGGATGGATCCAAAACCTAGTCTAAGGAATTGAGAGCTGACCAAAGCCAGATGCCAAGTAAGCTTTTCAGAAGAAGTTAGGTCAGAGCAAGGTGGTATTGAAAATCAAGACATTATGGACCACAAATCAAAAAGTCTATAGATAAACCTGAGAACAAAGCCCACAGTTTTACTGGTTATTGTGGACCTTTGTCAGCTGACACAATTAATACGGTTACAGGACACTTAAGACAGTTAAGAAAAACCATTTACTGAGTACTTGCTAAGGGCCTTGTTTCAGTACTTTTAACTTCATACGTAAATGGTGATTTTATTGCCTTTGAACTTACTGCCTTTTTTTTTTTTGAGACAGAGTCTCGCTCTGTTGCCCGGGCTAGAGTGAGTGCCGTGGCGTCAGCCTCGCTCACAGCAACCTCAAACTCCTGGGCTCGAGCGATCCTCCTGCCTCAGCCTTCCAGGTAGCTGGGACTACAGGCATGCACCACCATGCCCAGCTAATTTTTTCTATTTTTAGTTGTTTGGCCAATTTCTTTCTATTTTTAGTAGAGATGGGGTCTCGCTCTTGCTCAGGCTGGTCTCGAACTCCTAAGCTCAAACAATCCGCCTGCCTCGGCCTCCCAGAGTGCTAGGATTACAGGCGTGAGCCACCGCACCTGGCCGAACTTACTGCCTTTTTAAAGATAAACAAAAGTAAAGACTTAGACAATATATTTCTAACAATTGTATCTCCTTAGACATAAGCACTCAGCACTCAGTAAGTATTTTTTGATTGAATAAGAGGCAAATACAGTAGAACTATGTAAAGAGAATTTTAAACCCTACAGATAGTACACCAATTTTATAAGTATGCATAGAATGTTTATATAAACTGATCTCATTTTAGGATGCAAAAAGACTCAAGAAAAAAAGTATAAAATTTTTATAACATGGAGGTTAAAAAGCAGTCTCCTATTAAATAACAGTTGTGTTGAAAAAGATATTAACACTATTTCTATTTAGAAAATAATGCTAATATATCTCAAAATCTTAGAAATGTGACTTAAAGCAGTTGTCTTAGGAGTCACAAGGCAATTAACTTAATACCTTGAAAATTTGGATGCAATAATATAGCTAGGATTTGCCAAACAGGGAAAGGTATGAAATTTTAAAGAAAATAGCAAAAATCAAAGCAGAAATAAATTAGAGAATGTAGAAATGGTGGTGCTGATATCCTCTGCCACAGAAATATGTAAAGACATACCTAACTTCAGAATTAGCTTCATAAAGCTACACATATAAATGCTGTAACATGTGAGAGTGATTGGAAAAACCAGGAATTGAAGCATTTGCTTTTGAATAATTCTTACTTACTTACCTCTCTCTAGTTACTGTGACCAACTGAAAGTCTCAGAGAGTACCCACGTGCTCCAGCCCTTTCTCCCCAGTATCCTCGATGGCTTAATTCACCTAGCAGCCCAGTTCAGCTCAGAAGTCCTCAACCTCGTGATGGAGACTCTATGCATCGTTTGTACAGTAGACCCAGAATTCACAGCAAACATGGAAAGCAAAATCTGCCCCTTCACCATCGCCATTTTCCTCAAGTACAGTAACGGTATGCCGCCAGGGAGGATGTGTTACAAGGGACAACAAAGAAAAGGTGGTAGCTGGTGAATTTAGATGAAAGTTTCCCTCGGCCTGATGGTCTTGGCATCATAAGCAAAGTATGCAGTTTTCCATTAGCAAAGAATAGAGTCGTGCTGTAAAAATAGCAGCGTTAGAAAGTAAGGTACCTATCCTGTAACATTTGCTCTCTAATAAGAACTGGGGAGAAAAAGCTAGTAAATAAAGGGCTAATAAGCAAAATGCATAATTCAGAATTTTGATGGTACAGTAGGAAATTTTACGATTAGAAGAAAAACTTCCTAAAAGAAGAGGCATGGGACTATAATTCAGAAAAAGAGATACTGAAGAAGGATACATGCGAAGGTTTCTTAGCAAAGGTGATCATCAGATGTTTTATATAGCAGCAAAAATTTGGAACTAATAAAAAGAGATTAGTTAATTATAGCCATAAAATAAATTGCTATATAGCCATTGAAAATCAGGCTTCAAAGGAGTATTTAAAACCATGGGAAAGTGCTTGCATAATAAAAGAGAAAAGACTGTTTTCAAAAAAAGGTCCATAGAATATGATCCCAAGTTTTAGGTTTTGTTTTAGAAAAGGATGTTCATATAAAATGTATGTAGAAAAAATACCAGAAAAAAAATACATCAAAATATTAAGGGTAGTTATCTCCAGGTGGTAGAATTACAAGTGATTTTTTTTTATTACTTTTCTGCATTTTAAGTTTTACTGTAGTGAATGTATTTATTAATACCTTATTACTAGAAAAATATTAAGGATATTTGTCTCTAAGGCGAGAACTCCAATATTGAAGCTCAGAAAGATAAATAAGGGTAACGATTATGTATATAACATGATATCACACTAAACATGTTATTTGATTTGCTTTTTCACTGAAAAATGTATCCTAGAGAGCTTCCCACATTGCATTCTTGGATATATCTCATTCTTTTCAGGTATTACATGGTATTCCATAAAATGGCTATATCATAATTTATTTACCCATTCTGTTTAATGAACATCCAAGGTTTTTCTTTTTTTTTTCCTTTAAAAACAAGGTCTCCTTATGTTGCCCAGCTAGAGTGCAGTGGCCATTAACAGGCACGATCATAGTGCTCTGCAGTTTTGAACTGGGCTCAAGGGATCCTCCCACCTCAGCCTCCCAATAGCTAGGACTACAGGCATAGGCCACCATGCCTGGCTACTGATTTTTTTCTATTACAAATGATGCTGCAAGTGTCACAGCTCTTTTAGAATTTGTCTAGCAGGTTTTCCTGTCCTCACTGGAAGACCCCCCCCCCTGCAAAAAAAAGTGATGCTGCAGTGTTTTTTTTTTAACATATAATTTAGTGCATACTGCATCTATTTTGCATACTAGATAGAGGAGGGCATTTTTATTATATAGGTAAAGTAGATTGATCTAAAGTTCCATTTCTTCATAAGGCTCTGCTTTTTGGAAGTTTTACCTTTTTCCCCAGAAATGGCTATGGGAGTTCTTCTTGTCTATCATGGCTACCCCATGGGAAATACGTGTGATTTCTCCATGACACATGAGAATCTGGGGCAGTCGGTGTTTTGGCAGTGTTTGCAACTTCCATGTCTTCTTAACAAAGTTAGGTTGGGCTTTATTTTTTTTTTTAAGCATGTTGTGTCATAATTAATTCAGGTTTCACAAGAATGCAAGAATCAAGACTTTAAAGATTTACTCCAGAAAAAGCCAAATTTTGTTCTAGGAGTAGCTGTTAATAACTAGTCCCTGCCTTAATGAAACCATATATACTGTACCTCTTGAAGATTTAGCATCTCTCCTGTTCTTTCAGGTTATTCATGTGGCCCCACTAGGTCCCAGGTATGTGATATATAATCGTTGCAGAAGTGTTAACTTAGATTAGGGCCAAACAACAGGTATCATTAAGCCAGAAGCAGATACAGACCGTTGGGTGGGGGGATTCTGTGTTGCCTTATCCACTGCAGATCCTGTGGTTGCCTCTCTGGCTCAAGACATCTTCAAGGAGCTGTCCCAGATAGAAGCCTGTCAGGGCCCAATGCAAATGAGGCTGATTCCCACCCTGGTCAGCATAATGCAGGCCCCAGCAGACAAGATCCCTGCAGGACTCTGTGCAGTAAGTGGCTACAAGGCCTGTGTGTGTGTGTGTGTGTGTGTGTGTGTGTGTGTGTGTGTGTGAGAGAGAGAGAGAGAGAGAGAGAGAGAGAGAGAGAGGGAGAGAGATCTGCAAGTGCCACCCACAGATCCCACCTAACTGACAAGAACCCAATAACATTAGAAATTCATGGGGTGATTCTGCTGGGCCACTCTGCCCACAGGGACAGTAGGTGATTCTCTGAGACTTTAAGAAAATGGCTCTTCTTATTCCAGAGGAGCCCTCAATGAATTGAACAACGTGCCACCATTACACAGCACCGCTGAGCATGTTACTTGGCCATCCAATCCACTACCATGTTCCGCCCACCCCTGTGGCTTATCAAGTAATGAGGCTGAGAGCACTGTCTGCCATCTACTGTCTATGCCTTTTCTTTCAGAAACTTGCCTTTCATTAATGAGCTTTATCTGGGTTGCTGTGTTGTATCCACTCAGTGAGAATCTTGGTTGTTGGGCACCTCCTGTGCCAAAGGCAATTCTGACTCTTCTCTTTGTTCTCTCTTGCAGACAGCCATTGACATCCTGACCACAGTAGTACGGAATACAAAGCCTCCCCTTTCCCAGCTCCTCATCTGCCAAGCTTTCCCTGCAGTGGCACAGTGTACGCTTCACACTGATGACAACGCCACCATGCAGGTATCTGAGACATGCAAGAGGGAAGATGGCTCCCCAGCCATGGGTTTACAATAGGGAGAAACCTGACATGGTTTTATTCTTGCTAAATATAAGTGTCTCAACTCTATTTACCCAGACGACTCAGGAATGTAAAAGCCAAGCATTCTGTGCTTGGGGCTGTGTTATAATCTTAAAGAGTGTACTGGGCGTCCTGCCCCTCGATAGTATCCTGGTATTGCTACTGTGGAGATTACAGACATCTAGATTTAGGGTCATAAGAAAGTCTTTCCGCATATGTCTTCTGTTAATAAAGTCAGCAAAGTGATAGGCCTCTGGAGAAGGGAGAGATGCCTGCATATGTTTCCTCTTTCTGTTTCTTAGACGAGTTGGTTATTTTCTCACGTGTTTACTACTGCAGTTCATTGTAAATGTTATAGGAACTTGCCAGTGGATATTGATCAGCTTAGAAGTCCCTAGGCAAAGGGTAGTTTGTGTGAGGTCTGTCTTTATTCGCAGAAGACCTATGTATCCCCCATTATTGCTACATCATATACATATTTTTCTAGTACTAGAAATAGATCCTTATGGTTAAAACTTACCTTGCTCAGCCATTGACGCTTGTTATCAGAAATGTGCATTTTTGAGATAGCTGATTGGGTCCTTGACCCAATAGATATACTTCTCTATGTCTGTAACAGCTAATTCTTGAGTCCAGTAGTATGAGCCCACCACAAACCCTATAGGCTTACCACCCTCATGAAGTTTAGGCCTCTGAGAACATTTGGCCATACAGACTGAGAATTTCCTGACATCTGTTCCCGGGTTGCTAATTTTGCATGCCACCCCTGTCTCCCCAGAATGGTGGAGAGTGCTTGCGGGCCTATGTGTCAGTGACTCTGGAGCAGGTAGCCCAGTGGCATGATGAGCAGGGCCACAATGGGCTGTGGTACGTGATGCAAGTGGTGAGCCAGCTCCTGGACCCCCGCACCTCAGAGTTCACTGCAGCCTTTGTGGGCCGCCTCGTGTCCACCCTCATCTCCAAGGCAGGGCGGGAGCTGGGGGACAATCTAGACCAGATTCTTCGCGCCATCCTCAGTAAGATGCAGCAGGCAGAGACACTCAGTGTCATGCAGGTAAGAGGACCATGGGGAGCTGGGCTTTCCTACCCCCTGGCTGATTGCGATGGGAATTGGTATGTTAGCCCTGAGTGGTTCTACCCTCTCTCTTACTATCCTTGTAGAACAATTAAGTAAATTTGAATCTGTTCTGGCCCAAGAAGCATGAACAAGGAAACCTCAATTTTCTTGTCCTGTGGGTGGTTCGCTCAGTGCATAGACTGTGTTTCTTGATTGACCAGCCCATTCCCTCTCCTCTCCTATGTCTCTGAAGTTTATTTCCCTGAAGCAGACGTCTTTCTTGTTATCTCCTAGTCTCTGATCATGGTGTTCGCTCATCTGGTGCACACTCAGCTGGAACCTCTCTTGGAGTTTCTGTGTAGCCTCCCAGGACCTACTGGCAAACCTGCCCTGGAGTTTGTGATGGCCGAGTGGACAAGCCGACAGCATCTGTTCTACGGACAATACGAAGGCAAAGTTAGGTAGGCCCCATCTCTGGGCCTTATGCCGCTGCTCATACTTCTTCTCTCCCTAACTTGCTGCACTGATTGTTGTTGTTGTATCACACTGCACCTTGTGTTCTCTTTTTCCCATCTTTATTTATTGCTAACCTATAGCTGCCATCCTGAAGTCCCCAAAAGACAGTCACCCTAGGTAGACCATATATTTCTGATCTCTTGCTAGAGATCCCCCTCTGCCACAGACTTCACTCAGCTAAATACTGTTAGTGCCTTATTTTCCTTTATAAACCCAAGCTTTCTGACTTTTTATCCTGAACTGTTATGCCACTGATTCTCATCACCCCATTGCACCTCACAGTATCAGTAGCCATTGTGATGCTTGCCCATCCTAGCTTTGTTCAAGAACAGATCTCATTTGACCGTCTCGTGAACTGTGAATCGCATTTCAGCTAAACTCTCTTATCTCTTCTAATTAGATGTGAACAGAATTTCCACCATTAAAGAGAGGGTCTTAGGACATAATTGCTTATCTCCTTGGCCTGAATTCTGGATGGGTGGCTGACTGACCTATTTTTGGCTTTTCCTTGCCAGCTCTGTGGCACTGTGTAAACTGCTCCAGCATGGCATCAATGCAGATGACAAACGGCTACAGGACATCCGTGTGAAGGGGGAAGAAATCTACAGCATGGATGAGGGCATCCGTACCCGCTCTAAGTCAGCCAAAAGTGCGTGATGCTGCCATCCCCTCCACCCCCTCCCCGTAGCGAGGGGCTAAGGATACCTGGGTAGAGGGCAGGGATGTACTGTGATCTATATTTTTAAAACAATTGTTAGCAATGAGTTTGATAAAGAAGCAGCAGAAAACTATAAGTAAGCAACGGATCAGAACATACAGTTTCTTCCTGTTGTTGAAATTGACAAAAATAGTCTCAGGTAGCAAGGATCCCCAGCTTACAGCTTCATTCTGAGGCTTTGACACAGATATTCAGCTTGTTTTTTTATCAAGTTACCTTTTAGCCTGTGTCTCCAGTGATTTGCAGATAGTGAGTACAGAGCTGCTGTCTTCAGCTGTAGGTTTATTATCACCTGTGCTCTCTCTCAAATGGCAGGTCATGGGGACTGGAGTACTATACAGTTACTTGGA
The DNA here is from genome assembly GCF_000956105.1 of Propithecus coquereli. Lineage (NCBI taxonomy): Eukaryota > Metazoa > Chordata > Mammalia > Primates > Indriidae > Propithecus > Propithecus coquereli. Next base: position 226,770 of record NW_012150741.1, read on the forward strand.
CTTAGAGCTTTATTACTGACAAGAACCTATGCATTCCAATCCCTGAACTCTGTTGTCTCTCCCAATTCTGAACTGTTACAACACCAAGCAGAATAAAGTTATTTAACTTTAAATCATTCTTTGGTGGCTGGGTATAGTCAGGGGCGGTGGAAAGCCTAAAGGATGGTGAACTGTGGCACGTGGCAACGCAGGGTGTACAGGGACACTGCTGGACGTGAGCCCAGGGACAGTCTGACTTGAAGCCTTTTCTTTCCTTCCCAGACCCAGAGCGCTGGACAAACATTCCTTTGCTGGTCAAGATCCTAAAGCTGATCATCAACGAGCTCTCCAACGTCATGGAGGCCAATGCCGCCCGCCAGGCCACTCCTGCAGAGTGGAGTCAAGGTGCACCAGGGCCTTACTCCCGGGAGGATTTTAACCTGGCAGATCTTGTTACAAATTGTTGAATTATCAATTTGGTTTGTTAAGTCACTAATTTAAAAAAAAAGGTTTATGAATGGCTACTCTGTGGCCGGTACCATGCTAGCCTTCTGAAGAGTTACTTTTCAGGTCTGCCTTATGAACTCTTACAGAGATTGGGGTGGGAGTCAACCAGGAGGCAAACTACATTGGCCCTTTTTTGGTTTAATTCTTCTTAAAAGCCTCTCAACCTTTTATCTTCCCACCAGAACACTTTGGATTGTTCCATTCAAAGAATGGTTCTCTCCCCATTGGGGGCTGTAGGCTACATTGCAGAAGTCCTCGAGGCCCATCTGTTCTGGCCTGTTTGGATCTGGGGAGGGAAAATGCATGAATATGCTCTAGCTGCTTTTCATCTCCAAGTAGATGACTCCAATGATATGTGGGAGGACCAGGAGGAAGAAGAGGAGGAAGAGGAGGATGGTTTAGCTGGCCAACTTTTATCTGACATTCTTGCTACAAGTAAATATGGTAAGCAATTGGAGAAGAGGACAGCCATGGTAAATACCTTTTCTTTGCACACTGGTGCCAAGAATAGGGTATCCAAGTAAGGGGAGAGGTGGGCCCACAGGGACATTACTTGGGCTCTTGCCCCTTCTGCCTCAGCCATGTGGTGGTGTGTTGCCGCTCAGGGCCTGATCATGGCCCTCTGCCCTGACACGCCCTGTGTTGGCTATGTCTAACAGAGGAGGATTACTACGAGGATGATGAGGAAGATGACCCTGATGCCCTGAAGGATCCTCTCTATCAGATTGATCTGCAGGTGAGGGTGTCCAGAGAAGTTGTCTTACAAGTGACTAGTGTCCCAAGCCACAGAAACAGGAGTATGGGCTCAAGTCCATTCATAGTTCATCATGGGAGCCTAGGGGAGAGAGTTCTATCTTGCTGAGTGGTCAAGGGCTTTGGGTGGGCTGGGACTTTGTACTTGAGTGTTTTATACCAGTGTTTTAATCCAGTTCCTTGAAGATAGGTTGTGAGAGTCACTGGAGTGAAATATGAGATATAGCCTTGGAAAAAATTTGTTTTCCTATGGAATTTTGTCCCTGGATTGTACCTAAACTAGATCCAAGAATACAGAAGACCATCCCTCGGGGAGCTGGCATTTGTCTAAAAGGCAGCATTCCCTGTACCACGTGGTGGTGGTTCTTACCCCGCTGCAGATGGGTGACCTTGGGAGCCCTCAGTAATGCCACTCTTATTCTTCCCTCCAGGCATATCTCACAGACTTCCTCTGCCAGTTTGCGCAGCAGCCCTGCTACATAATGTTCTCAGGCCACCTTAATGACAACGAGAGGCGGGTTCTGCACACCATCGGCATCTAAACAGGGGAACCTTTCTACATTTGCTCCTTCTGGCCCAGCCACAAACCATTGTGCAGCCTTCACTGGCCTTGAGATGCACTTTCTTCTCAGCCTAGAGTGGCATCCTGACCCTTGGCCCTTGGCCTCTGCAGAGTGACACTGATGACAACTCAGACCAAGCTCGCCAGTGCCACCACTTAGGAATCCTGGAACAAAGGACATTTCTCAAAGTCCCCTTGAAGACACCCATCTCTAGAACCTTTTTTCTCCCCAGCTCTGCCCCCACCTCTGTTCCTAGAGTTGTCTGCTGGCCAGTCCAGAAACATTATTGCCCAGAAGGATTATGTGTTGATGGATTATTTTGCCCTGCCTCAAGAGCACAGGAAGTCACTACCATGTATGTTCTAAAACAGACCTGTCTACTTTCATAGGACATCGGATGTGTTCAGATAGGAATCCTCTGGAGAGATCATTATTCGTTCTCCCCTCGACTGGTGATGCTCTGGGTTCCCAGGAGGAACAAGCGGGAGCAGCTGCATTCTAAGCCCTCTCCAGCGACCTCTTTGCCTTGCTTCCCTTCTACAACACTAAGGCTCCTCTGCCAGAGGAAGTCATCTTGTTTTTGCCTCATTGCATGACACAGCCCCTCCCCCAAACTGTTCCTATATATACATGCACACACACAAAATAAGCCAGACAGATGGCAATTTGTTTTTCCTTTTTTAGAAAGAAAAGAAAATGGGAAAAAAGGACTCTTTAAAAATCCACCTTACCCAACTATATTTAATATGCCTCTCCCACACGTTACCACGGAGTCTGATATTCAAAGTGTCCCCTCTCCCTCAGGAAGCCTCTAAAGTGGTTAAGTTGTAGCCCTCAAATTTGCAACGTGTATTTTTCTAGGACAGTAAAGTAATCTGTACAAATGAATTTAGTCACATGGTATAAGGTGTCTTAGCACCTCTTTGCCTTCTGTTCCCTTTAGAAGGAGAGTCAAAAATAGGAGGAAAAGGGATTAGGTGGAGCCTATTTCGACATTCTGGCGTGTTTCGGCAAACCTAGCTCAAAGTGATTCTGAGGGAGCTGGCATTGTCCAGGCACATATTTTTAAGGGAGGTCCCTTAATTGGGAAATTTAGTTGTGGGTTCAAAGAGTAAATAAGAAATCAAGGGAAGGAAGAAGCTCAGCGTTCCTTTGTTTGGATAGTGCCCACTTCTGGTGCCCCATTTTTAATAGCTACAGAATATTTCTTTAGGTTGATGTTCTCACAGAGGGGAAATAGAATATAAAGTAAATTTGAATGTCCCTTCTCAAGGAGAGGGGCCCACTGTGGGCATGTACTCTATTGGACTGTTGAGGAAACCTACAGTAGCTAGTAATGAGTTCTCGCCACTAGGTGTCCCTAGTGTTCAACCTCGGTGACTGAGCTGGGGGTAGTTGAGTTGAAGTGACCATCTGTGGAAAGCCTGAGGGTGTGTTGACAGTTGTCCACTGTTAGCCAGGTTCTGAGGCTAATACTGCCTCTGCCTGAGCTGCTTTTCTCCCTTGAATTGGGGAAGTCACTGATACTGGAGAAATGATGACAGATCTTACCAAGTGGTGCTCAGAAAACCACCGTCTGAGCCTTGGAGACTTGCTCCATAGTGATCTAAGACAGTGCCAGCTGGGTCTGGTGCTGAAGGTAGCAGCCATTCCACAAAGCTGTTGGCCTCTATTTTGGCACCAAAGAATGGTCTCGTGCCAGCAGCACTGAACTGTTGAGTTTGGAAAGGCTTGGGACTCCCACACATAGACTGAGAATGACATGGGCCCCTCTGCACCTGCTAATTAGAAAAACAGTCTATATCTAGTGCCAAAAGTAGTCCTGAGTCCCTTGGCAGGGGTCCTCTCTTCCTGCTCTTCTCATGCTGATTTTTGGAGAGGACTGGGCCTTTCCTCAAGAGTCCTGAGGAAAGGGCCCTGCTATCACTTGGAGGCCACCCTGGCTAACAAACATACAGCTGTAGTTAAGAGCAGAGGGTCTTGGACCCTTTGGTATGTACATCGTGTGTTTCCAGCGCATTTCCATATGCATTATCTTATTTAACCTTTATAACAGGCACACAGAGTAGATATTATTCCCATTCTGTTGATGAGGAAAAGAATTCAAAGAGACTATGTCCAGTGTCAGCAGAAAGAAAAAAGATCTGTCGGAGGCCAGTGGTGTTGACAGAAGGTTGAACTCTAGCCACTATTTTGTCTCCTGTCTTTGTGGCCAGAGAGAACTGGCTTCGGTCTGAAAAGGGCAGGGCTAACTGGTTAGAAGGAATTGAAGTTCAAGGTAAGACAAATGAGGTAATAGGAGAACACTAAGCTGCTTCAGTCTCCTGACTGGTGAACACCCAGCAGCTGGGACACGAAGGGGTTTCCCCAGGAGACTGGGGAGCTCTTAGTGGAGGGAACAGAAGGGAAAATGGAAGAATCGCTAGAAGACTGAAAAGAAGTTAAAAGTCCAAGAAAGGAAGCTGATATCACAAGTCACAGACCTGTAAGTGACATTGATTGGAAAGGATGAAACTACAACAGATGACTCAAAAGCAGATAAATAAGAGAGATGGAAAAAGTAACGGATTTAAAATTAATAGATGTTCATTAAGAACAAGTGATGCCAAACTGGCCTTATAGTCTTCTTTAATTTTGTTAACTAGATAAAATAATCTGGACACAGTAAAGTCAAAGCATTGAGAAGATAGAGAAGTTGGTAACTGACCGCCAACTACCGAACTACAAATTAACCCATTGTGGGATGGCTTCTGATGATGGACCCCCGGGGTTCTGTCCTTGGCCCCTCTAATATTAATGATGGATGAGGGTTTTTTTACCCATTCAACAAAAGAATTTGAAGCAATTTATACAAGAAATAATACTAGATAAGGAGGAATGCCTATCAATTTTTTTTTTTTTTTTTAAGACAGGGTCTCTGTTGCCCAGGCTGAAGCGCAGTGGTGTTGTCATAACTCACTACAACCTCAAACTCCTGGGCTCAAGTGATCCTCCTGCCTCAGCCTCCCAAGTAGCTGGGACTACAGGCGTGCACAACCAGGCCCAGCTAATTTTTCTATTTTTTGTAGAAACAGGGGTCTCGCTCAGGCTGGTCTTGAACTCCTGAACTCAAGTGATCCTTCCGCCTTGGCCTCCCAGGGTGCTAAGATTATAGGCGTGAGCCACCTCGCCTGGCCTGATCAAATTTTTAGATAATAGAAAACCCCTGGGAAGGATGACAATTTAGGATCCAAACAAATATCTCTACAAGCTACAAAAATGAACAGAATCGTAATGTGGTTTCAGTGAATGCAGACTGACAATAGTATCTATGGAAACAGTTGAGGACTACAGAATACTGCTTTCTCACTAACTGTTGTGTGCCAGTAGTGGAGTTTATTATGCCAGGATCTGTTAATGTGTCTCCAAAACTCCAGTGTAGTCCCAGGCTGGAATAGTGCAGACGATCCTTTCAGTCTTCTGTGCCTGTCCTAGATGCTCTGTTCCAGTGCTCACCAAGAGGCTCCCTGACAGATGAGCCCTCTGTAAGAGGAAAACCAAGACATAGAGTGCCTAAATTGTGTCAAGGGAAAGAAGCTTACAGGAGCTGAGAATGCTCAGTTTGGAGAAGACCTGGACACTGCTTTGGAAATTAAGGGATTGTCCAGTGGAAAACATACTACACTTTCTAACCCCAGCCAGGCAGACCTGTGACCAATACGTAGATAATAAACAAAAGGCCAATTTCTGGCTACTCTCTTTTCAGTATCACTGGACGTCAAACCTCTATTAGACATGCAAGGCCAGTGCTAAATGCTGGAGAGACTTGGCTCCTTCCCTCAAGGAGCGGGTCTAGTGGGGGATCAGAAATAAATATAATCCTCAGACGGTTTGACTTCCAATTTTTCAATTTTATCATGGTGCAAAAGCTATACACATTCAGTAGGAACCATACTTCAAGTATCCATACAATCATTCTGTTTTTCATTTTCAGTACAGGATTCAATAAATTACATGAAATACTCAATGCTTTATTATTAAAAAAAAAAAAGCTTTGTGTTAGATAATTTTGCCCAAGTGTAGGCTAATGTGTGTGTTCTGAGTGAGTTTAAGGTAGGCTGGGCTAAGCTATAATGTTCAGTAGATTAGGTGTATTAAATGCATTTTTGACTTAAAATATTTTCAGCTTGCGAAGGGTTTATCGGTCCTTAACCCCACCCCATTATAAGTCAAGGAGCATCTATAGTGTGATGATAAATACAGGGGCTACTCTGAGAGAAGTTAAGCACTGTGAACAGTTCCTACTGCCCCAAAATGGGACTGGCTAATAATGAGGGGGCAGAGTCAGGGAAGGTCGCAGGGAGGAGACCCTCGACCTGAGCACTTGCAAGGGGCAGGAATACCTGCTCGGGTTTCGGGAGCACTTCAGTGCCAGTGGCTGTGCTAAATACTTATACTTGAATTGTCTCTTAGACCACCTGCTAACCTTACAAAATACGTCATTTTGCTTACCCCATTTTACAGATTGATGAAACTGAGGCAGAGATATTAAATGGTACCTGCCGAAGGTCGCACTGCAAGTATGTGATAACCATCCAAACAGCTTGTACTTACTACCGATTCTCTGTCTTGCCTCTGCTGTACATTTGCCAGGCAGGTAAGGGTGGGGTAGGACGTTTCAGAGAAAGTGTTTAAGAAAAGACCATAATGAAACAATTGTTTTTTCAGAGCTTATAAGCACATTAAAAGTATTACAATTTATGTTTCATGGACGTCTCAGCCAGACATAAAGCTGGAAGGACAAGTGAGGGCCAGATGGCGAAGGGTCCTGCACGGCCTCTTCTAGAGAATGGGAGGCCACCAAGAGTTTTAAGCGGAGAGGTGACACGATCAGGTTTGCATCTCAGGAAGTGTGCTGTCATCCAAACATTACTAGAAGGGTGACTCCGAACCCGGGTTGAAGGAGTGGTAGGCGGAGGAAGGGATGCAGTCTGGAAGCCGCCACGGCAGTCCGAGCGGGAGAACCCAGGGCCTGGCCCAAGGTGGTAACTAAAGGTGATAGACGGGGAGAGATGGATTGGGAAATGTTGACAGGGTAGATCAGTAGGATTTTCCAGAGTAACCGCTGTGGAAGGGATTGTCTCGCAGTGTTGAAAGGACTTCCTCCCTGTCAACGCAAGGCCAACCGGAGACCGGAGCTCCAGCTAGCAGTCAGCTCCGTTGCGGAAAACCCCATTCGCACGGGGGTCTAGACTAGGTCTTCACCGTGCTTTGCCGGGATTCCAGTAACAAAGCAGCCAGAAGTAATCGTTAATAAAATTCCAAAATTCGTGAATGATTTACCTTTCTCTGACAGATGGTACAAGCCAACATTAGCCATCTCATGAGGACCCTCACATTCCAGTTTTTTTTTTACTTCTTTTGAGTAGGTGAGAAAAGGGTGGCGTTATTGCTGGTTTCTTAAAATTGCAAATTACAGTAGGTTTGTTATCCCCGTGTGGAATACGTGATTTTGTAGCAAATGTGCTGCAGGAAGAAAAACAGTGAGGAAGCACTGGCCTGACCAGGAGGCCTTGTGTTGTTGTGAGTCGGCGAGACTACGTAGCTGGAACGTGAGGGGCTGGGGCAAGTGACGTTCCCTCCCAGCCTCTGTTCCTCATCTGTAAAATGGGAAACTAGCGTCTACCTCACAAGATTGCAGTTTGAATTAAAGATGACTTAATGGAAACCTGAAATGGTAGAAAGTTTCTCGTCCTGTACCCCCACCTGTCACGGGAGCCATGTGTGGCGCAGTCTCCCTGACTCACTGGGTTAAACTGTGACTCAATTCTGTTTCACAGACTCTGCTGCTAAATTAGGGTCTCGGCGAGCGCTTGCGAGGACAGCTCTGAGGAAGGGACTGTAGCACGCAGCCCTGCCTGGGGGACAGGAGAGGAACAGGTGGTGGCCCCAGCGCTTGCCTTCCACCTGCCAAACAGTTTTCCGTGGTTATCTGCAGGACATTATAAATTTTTCATGTACTAGTTGGCTTTCACTAGATTTTTTCCCTCCACATAGTGCAAGAACAAACCCAAAGTCTGCATTTCCTTCCTTAGTCGCTTTTGCAGGGTGGAAAGCAAGACTGCTTGGGATGGCCGTGCTTCTGTACCCTATGGGGAAAGCTCTAGTGGCCCGAGATTAGGCCCAAGGTCCTAAAGGAAGAGGGGAAGAGAAAGGGGGGTAGTCCCAAAAGACAAGTAGGGGACAAAGAAGTCCATGGGGCCTATCTATGGGTGGTGAGGACTCTGCCTGATCCTGGCAGAGAACCTGGACATGAGAGAACTTTCTGGAGAAAAGGTTGCATGGAGTCCCTGGGGATGCTGGACCCTGGTCACCAAGGCTCCCTGGAAAGGTCCCTGTGCCTGGGGCCCACACACCAACACTGCTAGATTTTCAGGCTTATAAACGTATCGGGCAGAACTTGTGCGGACCGAGGCCTAGAGGGCCCGCCCCAGTGTTTTGCACCGTGTGGGACCCCAGGACCTTTCAGTGATCCCAGAAGGCGGAGCAAACCATAACGACAAGCCAGGCAGCAGGATAGAGACTCATTCTCATCTATTTTGATTAAAAGAAAATAAATGTATTTCTTCCACACCTGATTTTGTGATCTCAAATTCATACCTGATCTCATATCCCTCACCAGCTCCCTGGCCTCATCCCTGACGCAGGGAAGCTGCTAGCAAGAGCCCAGAAACCGCTGCCTGTGCTGTGTTGCATGACCTTAAGTTCTCTACCCGTGGAACAGGGAGAGAATGGACAGGAGCGCCGCCGCCAGCTCTGACTGGGGGATTCTAGTGGGCTGAACTGAACCATAGTTCGCTTCCAAATGCAAAACCAAGACAAGAAGGGTTGGGTCGTTTATTTAAGATTATAGAGCCAGTAAGTGGCAGAGCAGGACTCACATCTAGTTAGTGGTTCAGAGAGCGGGCTCTGGAGCCAAACTGTCTGGGTTTGCACCCTGCCTCTGCCACTTGCCCACTTCGTGACTTTGGGCAAGCTACCTAAACTGTCTGTATCTCCACTTCCTAATCCACAGAACAGGTATAATATTAGTGTCTGTTTCACGGAGTAATGGTGAGGATTAAATAAAGTCAATATAACACAAAGCACTTCATAGTGTTGCCTCATAGTGAGTATTAATGTTAGCTATTATGAGTCTAATCCCAAGTCATACGCAATTCTCACTACCTAAACCTGCCCTTGCAGAGCTGGTCTTGCCAAGAAATACCCTCTGCAGATTCAACACTCCCATCCGTGCGGCTGGTTAACAGAGCTAGGCTGAAAGCAGAGACCCCAGGATGGAAAGGGTCAGCTGGAGAGGTCCGTGGCCCCAACTCTTCCTAAGAGAGGGAGTAGGGACAGACAGGGGAGAGCTATAAACAGAGCCTGCCTCCTCCCTTACCCTCGGATCCCAAAATAACACTGTCTGCCCCCACCCTGCCCAGCTGGCAGAGCGCAGGCTGAGTAAGGTGCCATTTAAAGATAACCTGGCCCTCCCCATCTCCCCACTGGCTCGTCTGCGCTCCTGAGGCCAGGCCCTGGCTGCCCGGGCCTGCTGCCGCTCCCGCAGCTCAGGGTACGCCTGAGCAGGGGCCTACTCACGGACGCCATCCAAGCCTGCCTGGCTATGCCCACTCTTCCCTGAGGCTCAGCCTGTCCTGGGCACTCTACATATAGGCTGAAGCCTGGCATTCTGGGAGAGGCAATCCTACAAAAGCATTGGTAGAAATCCCTCCGGGGAAGAGTGCTCCCTCTTACCAGTGGCTGGGCAGCAGTGAGTCCGATCCCACTGTCCTTCACCACCTTCCACCCACAGGTCCCTCCCACCGAAAGAACAGACCCAGGAGACACAGCCTTTCATTTATAAGAAAGATTAAAGCTAGACACCAGGAAAAACGTTCTGATTTAGGAGAGATGTTTGTTTATTTTAGGGCAGTGGGAGCCAGGAGACCTGGGGTCCTTCAGTCCCCAACTAAGCTGTGAGCCCTTGGCCAAGGTCCGCGTGCTCCCGGGCCTTGCTTTCCCCAGCTGCGGACTGCAAGGAAAATCAGCGTGTCCAAGGCTCCCCAGAGAGGGTGTGGCAGATTAAGTCAGACAGAGGAAAGAACTCAGGGTCCTATGGATGGAAGGAATATGTAATTACCTGTCTGCAGAGTTTGGGCTGCCAGAAGCTGGGCAGGGAGGAAAAGGAGGGCTCCGCTAAGGAGAGCGCTCTCTGGAAACTCCCTTCCTTTCCTCTGGTCGGAGAGAGGCAGGAATCAGGAAAGGAAGGGAGTTTCCCTTATCTCAGAATGGCTCAACTCAAACCACCAGCCAGACAAAAGCGGGGCAGGAGCCTCCATGGCCAGATGGTGGGGTGGATGGAGGCTCTGGGGCCTGCTGGGGAGGTAAGGCGGGCCGCAGCAATGCCCGGGCCTGGCTCAGTCTGCTCTGATAGGAAGAGGTCTAATCACCTCCCATCCCATGGACTGCAAAGCTTTCCTAGACTTTGGCAATTAGAGAATCACTGATGGTGTTGGTCAGAGCTAGGTCTTATTGTGAGCTGGAAGTGTCAGCCAGGGGTACAAGTTTTGAGGAGGACTAATTGGAGGAAAAAGAAGAAAAACAGAAAAGTAACTAGAGAGGGGTGGGTTTCAGGAAGCACGTGGTTTGGTTTTTTGGTTTTTTTTTTAGTAGTAAAGACGGAATTTCATTTTCCTAGGGAAGAGAAGCTGGTGAGAAGGGAGAAGCTAAAGACACTCCAGAGAAGTAATAATGAAGGGACAGATGAGATGGGGCACGGGTACAGACGAGAGAGTCAGCCTCAGACAGGAGAGACAGCCCTTCATCTGAGGGTCTACCAGCGACGACTGAGCACCTATGTCTAGGGCTGGGTGACAACAGTGAACACGGCCACATGGTCCCTGCAGTCATGGAGCTCCTGGTGTAGGACGGAGACGGATGGCAATGGACGCACTTGTGTAGGGGGTGGTGGATTGAGAGGCGTGTCTCCTTGTCCCTCTGCTGCTATACATTCATGACTGTGTCCTGCGGCGGCATAGTCTTGCCAGCCCATCAGGCTACCAGCAACTTCCTCTCTGTAGTCCAGCTCTCCTGGGTGGGTGCGCCAGCACCCATGGGGCCAGGACGGGACAGCTCTTCTTTTGGCTGCCCTTCCCTACCCCACTTAGATTCTACTGGGCCTTCCATGACCAAGCCTGGGTCCCTCACCCAGAACACCAGAAACGCTCACTGTCTGCACCATCTGCTGCTGGGGATGGGGCTCAACCCTCATTCGGAAGAGTTGGGTCCTGCTGTTGCCGCTACCATTTACTGGCTGTATTACCTTGAGCAAGTTCTTTAACTTCTGTGAGTCTCAGTCTATCTGTAAAATGGGATTGATGATAACACCTACCAACCCGGCTTAGCTCATGGAGCTGTGGGAAGATTCCAGTGAAGGAGATGTCCAAGTGCGGAAGTGCTTTGTACAAGGCGGTACAGGGCAGGGGATTAAGGTAGGCTTTTGATGTTCTCTCTGGCTTGATCTGCAGTTCCTGGGGCACAGTCGCTGGCAGTCAGCATAAATCTCTAAGGGGATTGATTGACTGCCCCCACCCTAAAGCACTGTCTCCACCTGAGTTAACTGCTGCCTCCTCAATATGCTTCTGGCTGGTGCAGAAAGGTATCGGAGCCTGCCAGAGGGCCGCCCCGGGTGCGGTGCTTGCCTTGGTTTCCTGGGCGCGCTCTGTGAAGAGAAGGGTTTTCACTGTGCAGAGTGTCTTACTGGATGGGTCCCAGATGGCCCAGAGGCCTCCCACCCTGCTGCTGAGGCCATGGGCTGGTGCATGTCAGCGCTGGCCACTTGGAGGGGGAAGGGGCCATCTTAGGGAGCCAGTGCAGCTGGCAGGGTCCAGGCCTGTGGGCACCGCTGGGGACAAAGCAGCTCTGAAACTGCCTCTCAATGGGTGCCTGTGTTCTGGGAATGGGGGCGGGGCAACTCCTAGCCTCTTTCCCTCGCCATCGCCCCCCCACAGGATGTCCCAGGCTGGACACGAGGGCAGAAGAGGTCCCCGCATAGGGGATGGTCCGGCCCTGCCCCTCCAGGGTTGGCCCGCGTGTCTGGGCATTCGGAGGTGGCACCAGGATCAGGGCTTCCGAGATCAGACACAGTGATTGGGCCTAGGCCGGGGGCGGGCCCAGGGCCCAGCCAGGCCTCCCCGGCCTCAGTGCCCAGCTGCCTGCTGTGCCCACGGTGGCTCTGACCGGAGGAGCCACCGTGGAGCCGGGGACAGGGGAAGCGGGGCAGTGTTCCGCGGGGTGAGGGGCGCCCAGCCCCGGAGCGAGCGCTGGGTGGGCGTCGCTGGTGGGTGGCCCCTGGGCGGCGCGGGCCGGGTTTCTGCGGGTGGGGCGCTTAGTCCCGCCCCCGAAGGAGGCGGGAGAGGTGCCCGAGCCCGGCCGCTGGCTGGGCCCCGCCGCAGCTCCCGCCGGCCGGCTTCGTGCTGCGGGCCCTCTCCCGGCGGCCGCCCGGCCGACCCAGCCCCGCCATGCCCTCCGCGGGCTTCCGCGAGGCCGCGCCGCTCGCCGCCGTCGCCCTGTTGGTGCTGGGGGCTCCCTTGGGTAAGGGGATGCGGAGCCGGGCGGCGGCGGGGCGGGGGCGGAGGAAAGGGAGGGCCGGCCCGAGCCCGGGGCGCCCGGCGCCGCATGCCCTCGCCGCCGCGGGGTCCGCAGGAGCGGGAGGACGGAGAGCGGGAGGCCGGGCCACCCCGGGAAGCTGACCCCGGGCCGCGGGGTCGGCCCCAGGGAGAAGCCTCCGGGGCTCAGGAACCGAGACTCCCAGGGTGGAGACAAGGGGCAGGCTCAGATTCCGGGAGCCATGGGCTGGAGACCACCGGGGAGTGGGGCTGAGTGTGGCCACCGGGCACCCCCGCTCCCGCCCACAGCGCTGGCCGGCGAGGACTGCCTGTGGTACCTGGACCGGAATGGCTCCTGGCATCCGGGCTTTAACTGCGAGTTCTTCACCTTCTGCTGCGGGACCTGCTACCACCGGTACTGCTGCAGGGACCTGAGCCTGCTCATCACCGAGCGGCAGCAGAAGCACTGCCTGGCCTTCAGGTGGGCTCCTGCCTACGCACCGCACCCCTCTCCATCCTCCTCTCAACAGCCTCCCCTGCCTCCCTCCCCAGCTCCTGCCTCCTCTCCAGGTCCACCTCCACATCCCTAGCGGCATCGAGTCACTCCACCTGGTGACAGAGCTAGTGGTCATGCTGGTGCCTGGGAGCTCCAGAACAGGCGTGTTAGTTCCTTCACGGGCTTGGGCTGGCCTAGGTGTTTCCCGGTTCTTTCTGGAGCCCTCCCCTTGGTCCCTCAGGTCTTGGGGAGGGAGGGTGCAGGGCTAACACCCGGCCTGCAGTGTAGCTTCGTGGAAGAAGATCTGGCACCAAGGCAGACGCTGGGGCTTGACTCCGGAGTCCCCTTCTTGCTAGCTGCGTGATCTTGGGGAAGACACTGCCCCTCTATGGGTCACTGTTTCCTCTTCATAAAATGAGCAGGTTGCCAGAATTAATGATTCTCAACCTTTTTTTTTTTTTGAAGGGGATCGCTAATACATAAAACAGATATAAAGAGACTTGTGATTAAAGTAAGGTTTCAAACAGTGGCTTTAGATTGTTGCCAAGGGTCCTTTCATTGTTAGCGTATTGTAAGTCCAATGAGTTGAGCTGAGACGTGGAAGCAGCGCAGGGGCACTACAAATCCCAGCATGCCTCGCACTGGCCGGCCAGGCAGCAGAGCCTCTTGGAAGTGGAGGTCCCCTGAGATCTCCTCCACAGGGACTGGGCAGAGCCCCACAAGGAACCCCAAACCTCGGCTTGCTGCGGCCCCCCTGCTGGCCAGGCGGTAGAGCCAGCATGATGAGGACCCCCTGTGAGTGCTGGCAGGTGAGAGGACCTGTTCTTTGTCTAAAGTCCCAAGACCATCGCAGGCATCGCCTCGGCTGTGATCCTCTTTGTTGCTGTGGTTGCCACCACCATCTGCTGCTTCCTCTGCTCCTGTTGCTACCTGTACCGCCGGCGCCAGCAGCTCCAGAGTCCATTTGAAGGTACACGTGGTATTGGGCAAGATGGGCCCAAGACAAAGTAGGCCGAGTCCCGTAATGGGCACCAGAGAGTTCCGGGACTGGTGTGTCTGGAGTAGTGTGTATACACCTCTGTACACACACTCCTGCCGGCCTGAGAACCCAGAAAAAGCTTGTAAGCCCATGAATATTAGGATGTGCCCAGGGTATGTGGGAGAATCAGGCTGTGCGTACGTGTATGTTCACGCTCATGAATATTCAGACGTGCACGGAAGTGCGGCCTATCCACGTTGAGTGTGCAGTGGGTATGTGCACGCACACGCCACGCTCAGTAAGCGCACGGGGTGGCTCTGTAGTGGTGAACGTGGACTGGTGTGCCCGAGTGTTGCCATGTGACTGCGCCTATCCCCAAACCTGATGGGCATGGGGACAGCAATGCCACATGGGAGATCAGTGTGGGAGGGAAGAGCTAGGAGAGGACCCCCTGGGTGGCAGCTCTGCCAGATGACAGGACACCAGCCCTGGAACTCTCCCCTCCTTGCCCAAGTGGGACGAACATTCCTTGGGCTGTGCTCCCTGACTCATGAGGTCTCTGAAACCTGCTGAGGGGAGCAAACTTGCTAAACACAGATTGACCGGCTGGGCCCTGTGCACAGCCCCCTGCTCAGTCTGCCAGGCTGAGTCTCGGAGGCCGCAGGTGGCCAGCCTGGAGCCTGCCAGAGGGCCGCCCCAGGGTGCGCTGCTTGCCTTGGTTTCCCGGGCAGGAGAAGGTTTTCTAAGGGAGGTGGATCTCTGAATGCTAATCTTTATTCCCCCATCTAGGCCAGGAGATTCCAATGACAGGGATCCCAGTACAGCCAGTATACCCATACCCCCAGGACCCCAAAGCTGGCTCTGCACCCCCACAGCCTGGCTTCATGTACCCCCCTAGCGGTCCTGCTCCACAGTACCCAATGTACCCCGCCGGGCCCCCGATCTACAACCCTGCAGGTGAGTGAGCAGCCTGGAGCCCTCCCACTGCGCCCTGCCCGACCCCTTGCTCTAGGGCCTCCCCTGCGCCCCCCACTCCCAGATTCCCCTTCCAGACCTCCTCCTCCTCCAGCTGGCAGCCTCCAGGCCAGCTCTTCCCCGTGGCCCCATGTACCCCGGGGACGGAAGTGTGCTTCGTGCCCTCCCATGCCACAGCTGACTGACCCTCACCCTGTCTCCTTGGCTTCCAGCTCCTCCTCCCTATGTGCCACCACAGCCCTCTTACCCAGCAGCCTGAGGAACCAGCCGTGTCTCTGCTGCCCCTTCAGTGATGCCAACCTTGGAAGATGTCCTCATCCTGTCCCTGCATCTGGCCCCGGGGGTGGGCAGGGGCCCTCTAGTCACCAGGCCCCAGACCAAGCCAAATACTGGGCCCTACTGGGACAGAGCCCCAGGAAGTGGAACAGGAGCCAAGCTGGAACTAGGCCATGAGTGAGGGGTCGGGGGGAGGGTTTGGGGTTGGTGGGCTAATTTTACTGAGGACAAGGGAGGGAGGTGATAGCCCGGGTCACAGCCCCTGCTTTCAAATCGTCCCTCTGCTCCTAGGATTCCAGCCCAGAAGGCTGGGGCCCTCCTGTTTGCCCACTGTGGGCTGGGGTGGGGGCAGGGAGGAGGCTTTAGCAGCAGCTGGCGGTTGCCCTCCTCTCTGACCGCCCCACTGGCCAGGGTTCTGGCCCGCTGGATTAAAGCTGTAAAGATGTAACTCATGTCAGCTGTGTCATTGGACTCATCCACACCTTCCAGCAGCGCTGCCTTCAGCTGGGCCCAGACTGCTGCCCAATCCATGTTCTGAAAAGCAGGGGAGGGCCAGCGCCAGGCCAGAGCTGCACACCCCCACCCCCCTCCACAGGCAGAACCGGGCTGGTTCCCAAAACCAGCGAGGTGAGTTTTCCCACAGCTTCAGAGGGTGCTCACTTGCATTAGAGATTCCCTGCTAGGGGTCAGGCCTCTGACACCTGAAGCCCCACCAACTGCTCTCCCAGTCGGGCACCCTTAGATTCAAATTTGGGTCCCGCACTCTCTGACCTTGGGTGTGTTTCTGAAGGCCTGCCAGCCTAGGAGCCAAGTGGAGAGACCGGGCCACCCCAGAGACTGGGGCAAGGTGCTTCTGTCAGTTGCTTGGTCATCAGTCCCAGGCCCACATCTGTGCCCCCACTGAGCTAGGCCGTGACGGCTACGACCTATCTCCCCTGCTCCCACAAATACTGCTTAGAAGGGGCTCTTGGGAAGGGGCAGCGGGTGCCCCCACCCCTGGAGCTGCCTGACCGTTTTCCTTTTCTTGCTCCCTGGAGTCATGGCCCTTGTGCTCTCAGGACTTGTCTGGTGACAGATCCAGGGAAGGAAGTTTTACAGTTTTAATTCAAGTGGGAAAAGTGTCCACTGAGCTTGGCAAAGCCCCACCATCCAAGAGTCTCCTCCTTCCCCCAAGCCTCTTCTCCCAGCATGCCCCAGCCCGGCCCCTCCTTCTCTCACCTTCTGGGGACTCCAGCCCCCTGCAGCCTCAGGCCCTGCTCTCCTGCCCTGCCCCTGCAGCTTTCTCTTCCTCAGGCCTCTGGGCTCCTGCAGCGCAGCTGGGTTCTGGTATGGCCATTGTGCTCACCATGTCCCCAGGGCCCTCTGCCACCCACATAATCTGTGGGATTATCTCTTGTCACACAGCCTGGAAGGCAGGAGCTCCTGGGCCAGAGCTTTGGGGCCAGGGTCAGAATCTCCCTTGGGCAGAGCTCTGCCCCCGGGTTCACAGTTTCCCTTCTCAGTGAAATCCGCAGGGGCCCACAAGCCTGCCCCTGGATCTGACCCGGACAGGAGGGACCGCCGCTGCTGGTGGGGACAGGGCTGAGGCCACAGCTGCGGATCTGCTTTCTCTTTGACGGTGGAGACAAGAGGTGGGAGCTGGGGCCACGGAGTGTCCTGGCTTCACACTTTAGGAGAGAGGGTCTCCAGGTCGTCTAAGGTTTGGGGTCCAGTCTCCTCTCTCTCCTGAAGCTGGGAGGAGGAGGGGATTTGCAGGCTGAGGTTTCTGAGTGTCCCCGAGAAATGATGTGTAAATGTACGCAAAGCCGGCCCAGGCAGAATTAATTATCCTTGAATCAACAACCTGCGGCCGGTGACAAACTGCTTTGTAGACTAGGGCAGGAAGCAGGTTTACCTCGGCCACAGCTGATGGTGGAAGGGGGGATTGCCCCATTTCCAATCAATTAACTCTGCAAAGCACTGAAAATAAGAGAATTCTAAGAAAGAGGGGGAAACCATGACTGAGCGGGGCCTTTCACATACGCAGGAGTTCCTACAGCTCTCCCAAAGCACGACAGTCTCCTCTCACCCCTCTTGTCTGGCTCATCTTCAGGGGAGCAAGGGGTGCCCAGCAAGGCCAGGGGGAGCACAAAGCTGTAGGTGCCCCTCCCGGTCACCTTGCTCCTTAAGTAGCACCCCAAAGACCAGTCAGGCACCCTAAGAGGGCAGGCAGGGATGGGGTGGGAGGGGCAGCCCTCAGGGATTGGGAGGCCTTGGGAGTGTCAGTAGGGTCCTGCGCAGATGGAGAAGGGACATTTTGACACAGAAACAAGTGGACTGCATTCTTGGGGCAGGAATCTTGCCAGGCAGGGTGGGGGAAAGCAGAGGGAGCTCAAAGGAGGCTGGAAGAGGTCGGTGCAGGGAGAGAGCTAGGGAGGGATCAGTGGCAAGGGGAGAAAGTTAGCAAGAAAGGGGTGACAAAGGGACCTGGGGGGGGTTAGATAAAGGAAGGAGGGAACAGAGACAGGGAGAAGGTGCAGAGGCCACCTACAGCTAGAGCAGTAGAGCAGGACGAGCAGAAGGTGCTGGGGTCAGGGGCTTATGGGGGCCACACACTCTGGGCCACTCCCAGGCCAGCAGCCTGGCCCAACACCACAGCCAGCGCAGAGGCTCAGGCCCCTGAGGCCAACTTCAGAGGTCAGCCTGAGCATGCATGCTGGGGCAGGGGCAGTGCATGGCAGTCCAGACTTGGTGGCCGAGAAGCATGCTCAAGGGTGACCCCCGGCCAGATCTCCTATTTCTTAAAGGGTGGCCCGTGAGTGGCTGACATCCGGACTCAGTGCCCTGGGCCTGGAGCCCCTTGCTCACCTGCAGGTCTTGTTTCTAAACAGCAACTGGGACAAGGGCTTCAGCAGCCCCTGGTGCCCACCATCCTGCCCACAGCCAGCGCCAGGGCTCCCCCCAGGGCCAAGGTGGAGCGAAAGCACTTCTGCAGGGCCGGGGCCAGGGCCAGGAGGCCAGAAGCCTGGGGCAACAGCTGGGCTGAGGGCAGAGAGCCGGAGGTGAAGCCGCCCGTGCAGGGCGGCAGACGGGAAATGCGATCCCTTGGGAAGTGGTGGGGGGGGAGGCGGAGGGTAAGTCAGCGGGCTCTGCAGGCAGAGGCTGGGGAGGGCAGACCTTGCTTCGCCCAAGTCTGTAGAATGAACCGGGAGGTAGGTGACCGGGGCCAAGTTCAGACTCATCAACTTGGACAAGTTACTTGCTTTCTTCGAACCTCATTTTCTTCCCTATAAAATACGGGTGCTGGACGAGGACAGATCCTTTCCAGCACCCCTCTCTCCCTCCAAGCCCCGGGCTTTAGGAAGGGAAGGCGGACAGACGGGTGCCTGCCACCGCGGGTGCGGGAGGTGGGCGGCGGCAGCTGCATGCCCGGCAGAAACCCGGCCGCCGCGAGTTCGGGCCCCTTTTCCGCAGCTCGGCAGGCCCCCGAGTGCATGTGTCTGCTCGGTTCCAGCGCCCTTCTCTGCCCCGTCAAGGCCGCGGGGCGGCGTCCCCTCCCTAGACAGCCCACCCGCCCATCTTCTCCTCCCCGCTCCCCAGCGCAGCCGGCGGAGCAGCGGGGAACCTGGCCGCGGTCTGCCCCCAGGTGGCGCTGCGCCCCGCGTCAGGCTCAAGTGCACCGGGGGAATGATGACATCATCATTCCTGAACCGGGCGGTAGCCCCCAGCAGCGCGGAACAGGAGCTCGAGACAGCAGGGAGTGGTTTTTTCCTCTGGCTAAATCGTGCTTTAAGTTTGGCAGAAAGGGCTTCCTAAGGTGACAGGTTCTGTCTTAAGATCCGCTTCCCTCAGGTTAGGCTTCTAGAGCCTCCCTGGGGACCATCACTGGTGTCATTTCAGCAAGGGGAGGAGGGGGAGCTGTCATCGGAAGCAGTTCTATGGGCTAAAGACCCTAGCTCTGCCTTTAATCAGCTGTGCGATCATGGATGTGTTAACCTCTCTGGGCCAAACTCTACCTGCAGAATGGAGAGAACACTGGCGTCCACCGGCCAGGGCTGAAGGAGCAGCTGAAGCAACCTCGAGCACTAGCTAGTGCCCAGCGCCCGGCAGGCGCAGGGTGGGCGGAAGCTCCAGCTGGGCTGAGCTCCAGCTAACACCCTTTGAGGTCCAGGAGCCAGCAAGAGTCTGTCTCCTCTCTCCTGGGCCCAGCCATTGCTTAGGTTTCCGGGGTGACAGGCAGTGGGTGGAGGGAACGGGGGAGCAGTGTACCCGGGATCTGAGTGCTCTGCCCTCTGGTTTCGGCCAGACCTGGAGCAGCGATCCTGCTTCCTGGCAGGGGCACCTCACCCCACCCCGGAGACGGTGAAACTGCCATACTCCCGCTGCTGAGGCAAAACCTGGAGGCAGAAAAACCCACAAGTGACCCAGACCCAGGGCAGCAGTTCCACTGTGCCAAGGGGTGCCAGCACCTTCAAGCCAGTAGAAGAAAGATGTCCTGGATGGACACCTACGGGGGGCACGGCAGCCCTGCCGGGTCAGGAGGGCAGCCTGCAGCAAGGGCAGGAAGTGAAATTGGCGACGCGGGAGGCTTGGCGATGGTTAGGCACCTCTGGGCCCCAGGCACACTGGCGTGGGTGCTGCTCCCCAAGCAGTCACTCCGCTTCTCTGCCCGCTGCCTTCCTGGGCCTGTGACCACTGTGAGGAGCTGGCCCCGAGCCCACAGCTAGGACGAGTCATGGGATGAGCATCCCCTGAACATGCCTAATATAGCCATCCCAGGCCCTGTTCCCCATCACCCCGCTCCAGGCAGCAAGACTGGTGGGGAGCAGACCCGGTGACGGCCCGGCCGCCTGGGCCCGGACAACCCGGTTGGTGGGAGTCTTCCGCTCAGAGTTCGGGCTCCGCCACGCTGTGCTTCCCGCGGACACGCGCTTACTTCCCGGGCAACTGGGATGGCACGGCAGGGAGCCTGAGCGCCCCGCGTGCTCCTGGGAGCGCACGGTGAGGAGCGGGACCCCCGGTGCGGTACAGAGGTGGGGCGCAGCCACTCACAGCTGAAGGTTTGTATATATTATCAAAATCTTATGGAAAAACAGATACACAGCTATTTATACGACAGCAGGCGGGTGTGAGGAAAATGTCTGCTTTGGCATCAAACCTTCAGGTCCAGCTGCTGTCTGTCCCTCTCCTCCCATCTGGAGCCTACTCCCCCCACGCACTGTCCATCCAGGCCAGCTGCCCCCACCAGGTCTGACCTGCCCGGGCCAATCAGAGGGAGGGGCTCGAGTGTCCTCAGCCCCTCCCTGCTCCCCCCTAGGGCCCCGTGCCCGCTTCCTCCTCTGCCACTGCCGCGCACAGAGTGCCACTGGCCCAGCAGCTTGCCCCGTGGGCTCCTCAGAGGCCTGGATCCTGGCCCTGGGGGGCAGTGGGGCTGGGGTGGACGCATGGTCCCTGTGGGACATCCTTCCTGCATCAGAGGCCTTGTGCAGCTTGCCCGCTACGTGGGCCCGGGGCAGGGCCATCTTCTCAGTGACGTGCTAAAAGGACTCTTCTTGTCCGGAAACCTCAGCTCCAGGTATAAAAGACATTTTTGGAGAGCCTCAGAGACAAGAAAAGGAAAGTGAGAAGAGATAAGGCATCCTTCCTTGAGCGTGGCCCAGGCCTCAAGCTCTTCCACGGCAGAACAGAGATAGCCACAGCAGGTCGGCCAGGGGTGGGGTGGGCAGGGTCTGCGTGGCCCTGGGAGGCGAGGCCTGGGCAGTCACGGCATTGGCAGACAGGGCCTGGCAGCCGGGTCCTACTGGAGCAGTTTGGGCACTTCCACCTGTGGGGGCAAAGCAGAGACGGGTTAGGACAGCTCGGCAAGGAGCCTCTGGAATTCACCCCACCTCCCTCCCTTCTGGAAGGACACCACACCAGACACCTCACTATGCAATATGTCGTGTCTGTGGAATGAATAAATGAGGTGTTGGCATTGAGGGAGCATTTTTCCTTTTCTGTAAAAATTGGATGTCATCAAATGACCACTGGAACCACAAGTGAGATCGTCCTTTATCTGGTGTCCAATCCCAAATGGTGTCGTGGGGGTAGAGTACCCAGTCAGATGGGCAAACGATCATGGACTCTGCCACCCAGGCGGGACTTCAGGGAGGCAGGGCTCTGAGAAGTAGGTGTCAGGGAGAGCTCATGTGTCCATGGCACTGGGTAGTCAAAGGTGGGCTCTCCCGAGGGGTCAATCCCCCAAAGGCCTTCCGGATAGACTGATCTGTAGGATTCGGCTGGTCCTGAGTGGGCTCGAGTAAAACAGATCACTTGTAGAGGCTGTTTCTCCATTTCTAGGAGGAACAGGTGCGACTGCAGGATGGAGGGGTCAGAAGTGTGGAGTGAGAGGCCACAGGAAGCCCCTAAAGGAAGGCTGGAGTCTCACCTCGAGGGAGGTACGGGTGTGGCCTGCCTGGAGGCAGGAGGCTGGATGAGGTGACCTGAAGTCCCCTGGGGCCCCTGGGCGTCTCTATCGCCTGCAGCCGATGTGAGCACCTCTGTGTGCTTTCCCTTTGCAGTCCTGCCCTCCCCTCCCAGCCCCTGCCCAGCCCCGGCCCTGTCGGCTCCTGCCCACGACTACTTAACTTCTTGAGCTGCTTGAGGTTGCTGGAGCGGATGGCGGCCAGTAGCTGGTCACGAGAATTCTTCTCCTGGGCAGGGAGGACTTTGTCTCCCATCTTCCTCTGGGTAGCTGGTGACAGTGAGTTCTTCAGGTTCTCCATGATAAGGGGTGGAGCCAAGGGAGGCGGTGGTGGGGGTGGGGCGGCTGGAGCACCCCCTTTCTTGGGTGAGTTCTTCGGAGAGGGCTTTGGAGATGGTTGGGGTGAAGGTTTGGGGGAGCCCTTGGCCAGGGCCCCAACCTTGGGCACCTCCAGCCGATCCTTCTTTTCTCCGCTGGCTTCCTGTGCCTGCCTTTGCTCCTGCAGCCGCTTTTGTCGCTGCTTGTCCATGTTGCGGCTGAGCAGGTTGGTGACCGTCATGCGGGGCCCGGCCAGCTCAAAGTGGTAGCCCAGCTTGAGCAGGGTGGTGTTCTCCTTGAGCAGCTTGGCGATCTCCATCTCCGTCTTGCCGCCGCAGATGTGTCGCTGGTTGTGGAAGCGCAGCTCGGTCAGCGTGCTGTTCTGGAGGAGGGCCCGGAAGATGGCCAGGATGCCTTTGCCTGTGATGTGGTTGGAGTCCAGGTTGAGGCTGGTGATGGTCTTGTTGGCCTTGAGCATGATGGCGATGGCGAAGGCCACGTGGTCGTCCGCTCGCGTGTTGGCCAAGGCAAACACCTTGACCACAGTGTTGAACTCCAGGGCCTCGGTGAACCGGACCAAGATCTCGTTTGTGATGCAGTCCGAGTTGTTGACGTTCACCTCCGTCATCTCTGGGTCGTTGTTCTTCACCCTCTCCAGAGGCTCATCGAATATGCTGGGAGCCGCTTCCTCCTCCGCCTTGGCAGGTGCTTCAGAGGGCTTGGGGGGGCCGCCGGGGGCCTGTTTCTCTGCTGTTTTGGTCTTGCTCTCTTCCTCGGCTTCCTTTTCATTGCGGGACTCGTCCTTCTTGACTTTCTCATCCTCCTTTCTCGTGTCTGCGCTCCCAGTTCCTCTCTTCACCTTGTCGTCCTGCCTTTTCGTGTCCGAGCTCCCAGCTGCTCTTTTCATCTTCTCGTCCTCGTTTCTGACGTCTGTGTTCCTACTCTCCCCTTTGACCTTCGCACCATCCTCTTTCTTGGCCACGTCCTTCATCTCCTCTCTCTTTTTATCCTTGTCTTTGCTCAAACCCGTGTTCCTGTCACTCGCTTTCTTCTCCTCCTCCTTCCTGGCGGCCGCCGTCCTCTCGTCCCCCCTCCCGTCCTTCCCCGCCTCCTTCTTGTCCACGGCAGCCCGGACCCGGCCCTTGTCGATGCCCCTGATGGGCTTCTCCTCCTTGGGCTTCTCGCCGCTTCTGCCCTCAGCCTCGTCCCTGTCTCTGGAGAAGCTTTTCTTTAAACCGCCCCTCTTTGGCTCCTTCCCCAGGTCCGAGTCCCGTCTGGGGCCCAGGGACTTTTTGCTGGCATCCTTGCCCCTTTCCTCCCCATTCTTGGCATCCGTCTTGGGCTCTGCTTGCTTGCTTTCCTAAGAATTCAGAAAAGAAAAACAAACATGAAGCGCTGGCTACAGAGGGAGGAATGAGTACGGGGCCGAGTGGGGGGCGCTTACATAACCGCCCTTGGGCCTGTGGAGGACAGTTGGCGTTTGGGAGGTGGCTGGTGTCTCCATGGAGGACAGCAGAACAGGGACTTGGGTTCGAGGCGCAGAGCAGGGGCTGACGCAAGGCCTAGGGTCGCGAGCCGCCGACGCGAACACCTGCGAGGCCGCGGCCGCGCCTTTCCCAGAGCCTTCTCAGGCCCAGAATTGCCCTTTTTGGAAGGACTGCTTCCAACAGTGCCCTGCCGCGCCACCTTGGAACCTGAGGCCAAAGGAAAAATCCCTAACACTGATCTTGTCTTTATTTAAAATTTTGCATTTCTGTTCATCGTGGATTTTTTTGCATTACTATTTTTAAAACTATACATTCAAATATCAGTTACGTCGCTCACTGAGTGTTTTGGCGCCCACCCCCTGCATCCTGTGCCTGAGGCAAGCGCCTCACGGCCCTGGTCCCAGCCCTGCTCCCAAGGTAGGCCAGTAGTCCTCGGATACGGGAATTTTGCAAGCCAGTACATTTGCAAAGAAAAAAAAAGTTGGGGAGATCAACATAGGGTTGCTGACCTTTTATTTTACCAATTAAGGATATTTATAAATTCTATCAACTATCATTATCTCATTGAATTAAGAAGGAACTAATTATAAAGTAAGGTAGACGAAATAGAGGATACACCTTAACATCAAATATGTGTGTCTTTTTAAAAATACTCACAGTGTTGTCCTTATTTTATAGTAAAAACTTAGCTAAGGACAAGTACCTCTCTGCGAGGGGCACGGGAGTCTGCTGCGTCAGCTGGGCGGATTCGGGATCTCAGATTTGGTGACTCCATTGTGACCACCCAGACACTGAGAAGTTGGAGAGGGAGGCCATGGGACTGGGCCGCCGGCTGAGCTGCCGTAGGGGCTCGCGTTTCACACACAGCACAGGCCACCCTGCACCTCCACGGGGCCCTGTCCCTTCCCCTACGAAGCCGCACGCACGAGGTCTGAGCCCTGCTTTGGAGTCCCTGCTTCTCCCCAGCAGAGAGCAAAGGAAGCAGCAGCACCGCCTGCCATTAGACACCAGATTTAACAGCCCCACCGTGACGGAGCCCCCAGAGCAACTGGGACTGAAAGGGACCCTGTGATGTCCTTCCCTAACGGTTTTTTAAGAGGAGGAGACTATGGTCTGAATACTGGAAGGGTTTTCTGTCTTTCAAGAGTGCCCAGTGGAGGGGCGTGAGGAGGGGAAGGAAGAAAGGCAAAGCAGCACCCCCCAGGCTCTCTGAGCACAGAGCCCTCCAGAGGGAAGGGGAGGGAAGCTGGTCCTATGGAAACGGCTTGTACCTGCGCTGCAAACACACCCGACTGGGGACCAGCCCCTGCGTTTATTTGGCAGCAAAGTCTTTGGCTCCTCTGCTGGAATCACAAGAGGCAGCCGAGGGGCACCGGGCCTGGTGAGACAGGGCCTTGGAACGTGTCTGTCCTAGCCTCCTGCCCCAAGGCCGGGGCTGTGGAGAGGGAGCGGGGCAGAGCGCTGCCCTCACACTCACGCCGGCTCCCACGGAGCTGGCTTTGACCCTCCAGATGGCCCTGGAGCAGAAGCGATGGTCACTTTACTGGACCTTGGTTTGAAAGGGAGAGGAAGGAAGGAGCACGCAAACAGAGTGTAAACCAGCAAACCGGGTGGGCCGGCCCTTTTAGGAAGCTCTTACAATGATCTGCCCGCAGTCCACGGGAATTCCCTTCCCCCTCCCAAATGCCTTCCCCCTCCCAAATGCCGCCAGATTAAGAGTGGTGTCATCACAGATGCCGTCCACTTTGGGAGCTCGCAGGTGAAAGCTGGATGGAGCAGCCTCCCCAAGCCTGAGGTCTAGAGGTCAGGCCCCGGGGCAGACTCCTGCCTCCCCTCTTCCTTCCCTTCCCAAAACGTGCGCACTTGGAGGTTTGTCAAGCCCACTGGGCACTGCCAGCTGCCCCCTGCAGAGTTCCCGTGCTGCTCCCAGCTTCCCATACAGGGAGACAGGGGACCAGAGAGACGACAGCTTAGCCAACTTCACGGGCAAGTTCAGGAAAACCTGGGTTTCAGACCTGATGTCTCACCAGCTGCCACCAAGTCAATGTCATTGTGTCTGACCTTCCCCAGCAGGGGCCAAAGCAGCCCCTCGCTGCCTGCCCGGTGCCCCATGTGTCTGAGCGTCCTGCTGTCCACAGAACCTCCCCCACCAGCCTCCGCCTCTCGCCCAGCCCCCTGCAGACCCAGGGCTCCCATTCAGAACCTTCCAGCCAGGACCCGGTTTCCAACATGTTCACCCTCTCCCTTCCCTGACACCCCACATCCTGACCTCTCCCCTTCGTCCTCATCCAGGACTGCTCCCCACTCCCTCCTGGGGACTCCCCTACGCTGGGGGCCCAGTTGGTGAGGATCTGCCCCGTCTGTTCCTGAGGGGGTGTGCCAACCCTTTGAAAAGAACCTAATGAAAAACAGGCTGGGGGAGGGAGGGAAAGGGCTGATTAATCATCAGTTTCCTCCAAATAGCCAGGAATGAGTGGGGCTGGGGCTTGTTGTAGCTCGCGGAGCCCTGAGAGCTCAGACGTTGCCTTAAAAGGAGAAGGAGCCCAGAGTCCTCCCAGGGCTGGGAGTTCTGTTGAGCTGAGAGCTCCGCACATAGCAGAGCTGTTTCCTTCGTGCTTATCTGAAAGGGGGACTGGGACAACTTCTTCTTGCTTCTAGAACTGGTGGTACATCCTGGTGACTTCCAGAGGCTATTTATTTATTTATTTGCCTGTGTTTCTGTCTCAAGGCCTTACCTGACCTTTCGTCCCGTATAGCAGGAGGGGCTTAGGTTAGATATAACAAAGAACTTCCACAGAGTGAAGGTTCACAGGCCTCTGGACGAGAGACCTAAGTAGCAATAGTCACTTTTTCTCCTTGGGAAAAACTTTAGGGCTAGGGGAAGCCCACAGGGGTGGTTTGGGGGTCCCACATAGAAGCAGGGGAATGGAAGGGATGCCTTCCAAAAACCTCTAGTGACCTGTGACACATTGAGGGACCTAGTGATCAGGCTCAGAGGTAAGAAACAGCTTCTCGTCCCCACCTCTTCCAGGCCCTGTGGCCACATGATGTCACTCTGTGTCCCTCACGGGAGTCAGGATCCAAGTGGAATGCCTTTGATAGGTTCAGATGAGCAGAACCCAGCATCTTCTTCCGGCCCTTGGGCCTCTGATAGTACTTTCTCTACAAGTCTTAACTCATTAAACAGAGCAGAGAACTTGTCACCACCTCCATCGCCAAAAGGGGAGAGGAAAAGAATTGTCTATCCAGAAATCCCTTAAAAGCAAAAACTGCCGAAGGCAAAGGCCGCAACTAACAACCAACCCCCAATGCCCAGTTAGTTCAAACTGCCCCTGCCCCAGGCCATCCTTTTCCCTCCTATGACTCCTCACCTGAGGTGAGGGCATGTCCCTCTCTGCAGAGTCATCCTGGCCCCAGGCAGCCGCAGATGGACCTGGGGACAACTGCTCAGCTGGAGCTTGGAAGGTACAGGACTGCCTTTGCTTGCGGAGTTCACTTTCCAGCCACCTGCCCAGGAGGGCACAGAGCCAGAGAGGGCAGGGCTGAATGGCAGTGACAGCATCCACACCTGTGATGCCACTGCCATGAATTCAGGAGCATTCGTTCCTTTCCCAAAGCAAGACTGGGGGGACGCCGATTCAGATGGCTCGATGCCAGTCTTGCCATGTTCCCCCAGGGCTGCCTGGTGATGCCCTGATTCCCATCCGGAGGCATCCAGGATGCCCCCAACTCAAGTTCCAGGCTGGGGGCAGGAACTGTGGGGTCCCCAACTCTGCTTTTGGTAGACTCTCTTCCTAGGCCGTAGCTGAAGTCCCCGAGGGCACTGACAGCCGCAGGGTGTGTGGGTCTGGCGCTCAGCAGAAGACAGCGTTTTCACCTTGGACTGGGCTCTGGCCTCCTTGTTTCTCCCGGATCAAAGTTACATTTCCCAGAAAAGTGCCAGGCAAATATGCGCCATCTCCCCGTGTACAGACCCCTGACCACCTGTCCTTCCCGGTCCTACACCAGTGTCCCCCACGCTTCTGCCACGGAGCCGTCCAGACAGAGGGCTGGGGCCCTGGCCCCACTCCCTCCAGCCACCGGGTGACTTCCTGATATCAGGCACTGCAGCTGCCAGTGTCATCTGTCTGTACAAGGGAGGGCAGAGAGGAGCTGGCCACGGGCTGGAGGGCTGCCAGTGGTCCCCTGGGAGGGCAGCTCCCTCACAGGGCTGGTGTGACAGGCAAGGCAGGCAGCAGGGCGCTGGGCCAGCAGGGCCCAGGGGAGTCCACCCCTCTATCTCCTGCCTTATTCCACGTGGAGTGCCACCTCTTTTATTGTTTCCCACCAAGAAGCAAGAAGCTAGTCGCCATTGTTGGTGGGGACGATGCCTGTCCCTCTCCCACTCCACCCTGCCTCTGTCACCATATGATCCGTGCGAGGGAGAGGGGGGCTTCCCAAAGCAGCCTCAGCCCTTCCCAGCTTTAGGGCAACCAGCACTTGCAGGGACCTACATTGTGGGGCCTGTGTCTGGCCTGCAGTCTGTCCCCTAGAGCCAGTCCACCAAGAATCCTCCTGGGGGCCTTGCTTAGCCATGCAGTCACAGCTTCACTCACAGGAGGCCTCTATCGGTGCCATAGTGGGGACACAGTGCTACATGAGACACAGTCTTGCCCTCGCAGTGTAGGGGACGTGGCAGACAAGGGGACAAACTGACACCGCAGTGTATGTAGCTGCGGATGTGGACCCCCCGGAGCGGGCTGCTTCCCCCAAGGGCATCCCTCGGGGCAGCCACAGGATCCGTGCAGTGCCCTAAAGAGGCCAGACAGTCCCCTTCTCAGCCATCCCCGGACTGAAGTTCCTCAGTCCTCCCCCGGCAGCGGCTCAGGGACGAGGCCTCTGCACCTCCCAGCGAGCCCTTTTTTGTTATCCCTGTCCTGACTCTTCCCGGGTCACGCTGGGCCTGCTTCCCCTGTTTCAAAGTCCTCTGCTCTGGGAAACGTTGTCTCCACTGCCCTTGGCAGGGCCAGTTCTGGGGGACCCCTTCCGTTCACCCCTCCCAGCTATAAGGGGCCTGTGGGGAAACTGAGACTCCAGAGACGGGGCTGGAGAAGGGGGAAGGAAACGGCGAGAGCATTCCCTCACCTCCTTGGAGTTAACACCTCCGGAAATATACTTTTTGGAATGTCCGAGGGCTCGTCCACAGAGACCCACACGTAGACTCAGCTCCTGCCCATAACCGGAGTCCAGTTAATCCCCTACGAAACGGGCGCTCGAAACAAAATCGCTAATTCGGGGTTAAAGGCTTTATTATGTGATGGGGGCTCCAGAGCTGCCTTCTCACTGTGCGTTCTGAGACCACCGGGACTCCGCACGGCTGGAGCTCCCAGCCCTTGACCAAGGCAGGAGGGAGGATAAGAGCGTCCAGCCAGGGGGTCTGTACATTGTAGGTGCTCTGTGAATGCTTGTTGGCGATGACAGTGACATGCACCATCCCCAAATAATCCACATGGGGACCATGAGAAATGGAGAGGCATCAGGCTCAGAGAGACCCCACATGTGCCCCTGCGTGGCCCCCAACGCCAGAGCCCAGCAGAGCTCCCGGCCAGCCCTGCTCCCAGTCTGAGAGCCAGTCCACACCGACACACACGAGGAGCAACGCTGGGGGCTTGTGCCCCTCGTTCCCCAAGAGAATGCGGGTCATTTGGGCACAGCTCAGGGCTTCAGAAGGGTCATCTAGGGTACCCCCCAGGGGGACGTCTGTACCTGGTGAGCTCTGAGCAGAGAAGCCAAGGCCCATGCAGTCACAGAGCTAAGAAAAGCTATGCTCCTGCAGGCATCCCAGATGCCTCCTGCTGCCCCGGCCGCACCCTGCTTGACCTCTCTCTGGCTTCTCCGTGCACGCCGGGAGCCAGCCCACTTGCGAGCATGTGCGGCCACTCCCGGGGGTACGCACGGGCTCCAGCGCCTGGCAGAACGTCCGCAGATGGGCAGATGGTCTGGGAATGAACATCCCTCCTGCCCAGTGAAGACGCTGGAGGAACTCTAAAACTGCAGCAACTCATTTCACAGCTCGCAGCCCGTATTTCCAAAGGGCATGGTCCCCGCCCCTGGTTGCCCGTCCACCTGAGAAGGAAAGTTCTACAACCTGTGTTCAGCCCCGTCTCGCAGATGCTCAGTCCAGGGAGCCTCCCAGCAGCTTCCTAATACCTCCCCCTCGTCAGAACAGTGGCTCGCTGCTTTCCTACCAGTAGCCAGCCCTGGCGAACGCTGCTGCCTGGCTGCTCCACGAGCTTCACACACAGTCACTGATTTGGGGGACGCGAAGAGGCAGTGAGTATTACCACCCCCATTTACAGAAGGAGAAACTGAAGCGCAAGGTCACACAGCTATTGCATGATGAAGCAAGGCTTCAAGTTCAGGTTCTCAGGCTTTAGAGTCTGAACTTTGAACTCGTGCATTACACCATCTTGTGTAAATGGGGCTGCGGGCTAAGCCATCTGCCACCTGAATGCCCAGTCTGGAGACGGCCCTTCGCCCCAGCCGCCCGACACTGAAATAAGAACGTTAAGAACAATATCCACAGCCACCGTTCAGTGTTTACAAGGTGTGAGACACTGAGCTAAGTTTACATAAGTCATCTGTGTGATTTACCCCTCAGCACCGCCGTCCGCAGTGGGCAGAGCTTGGTGAGGCTCCAGTCTCAGCAAGAGGAAGCCCGAGGGAGCAGCCCTTTTGGGGATGGCTGGTGGCGGCCAGGGCCCTTCACGTTCCGTGACCTTCACTGTGTCTCCTGGTCTTCCTTTTCCACTGTTTCCTATACACTTTTTTCCACTGTGGTCTTAACAACCATCGGATAACCGTGGCACCGAAGAAATAAATCGCTGAAAGTTCACCACTTCTGGACAACGTGCTCAAGGGGAGTCAGGGTTCCCGGGGGTCGCTGTTGACATTTTCTTGCATTTTGTCAATGATGTCATCCTTAAACAGATTATGTAAGTAGTAAGTGGAAGCTCCTGTCTCCTGGGTTCTCATACATGCTCTTAACTACTGAGCCACGCTTCCATCGTCATGGTGATGCACCAGGGGATGGGTGCCACACTCCTGCCAGGAGCTCCCCGCAAAGCACATAACACACACCCAAAGAGAGCTCCTGTGGGGGTCTGATCACTTGGCCCTGCACACACGCTTGCTGAGTGCCAAGGCACTGGGCTCAGCTCCAGGGACACAGAGACGGGTAGGGCAGGAATCTCTGCAGGGCTGGTGCATTGAATGTCACGCACGGAGGCTCTGGGGACACCCAGCATTCCCTGGACTTTGTGT
The DNA here is from genome assembly GCF_000956105.1 of Propithecus coquereli. Taxonomy (NCBI): domain Eukaryota; kingdom Metazoa; phylum Chordata; class Mammalia; order Primates; family Indriidae; genus Propithecus; species Propithecus coquereli. The sequence continues at coordinate 257,475 of NW_012150741.1, forward strand.
CCAGGCTGGGAGCAGGGCCGCCTGGGAGGAAAGGGGCCCATGGCTTTTGCCAAGACGGGGTTGGGGAGAAGGCAGCCTCAAGAGGGTAAAAGCCAGGGTCAGAAGCCCACTGAGCATCGAATTTTCACCCCATCAGGAGTCAGGGTCTATATCCTGGGCCCCCACTGAGTGCCACCTTCGCCTGTCACTTTCCTGGGTTAGTTCTCCGAGTGCTTGCCAACGAGACTCTTAAATTAAAATGGGCTGTGTGCACTAACTTCGAGGCTAAAAATGAAATAAGTGGAGGCGGGAAGACTCTGCCCCACTCCGTAGTCAGGCTTGGAAGAAGAAACTGGAAACTATGCGGATGGCGCCGCCGCAGGAGGCCCGGGCGCAGGGCACAGCCTGCAGAGAGGCCAGGCTGGACGGCGGGAAGATCCGCGGTTTCTGACAGGAGCCAACGCTAAGCCCGAGAAAGACCCTCCCTCTGCGGCCTCGCCTGCTGCGTTCCTCATTCCCAGGCCTCGCCTGGACCCTGCACCGGCCTCTCTCCTCCCCACTCTCACCTGGTTTCGCTCTACTCTCCTCGAATCCTCCGGGATCAACACAAGCATCACGCGTGGTCTGCTTTGGGAAGTGACCCTGACCCCCAGCCGCGCCCCTGCGCCCCTCCCCGCCCTCTCGGCGCGTCTCCCCGTGGGGTCAGGGCATGGGGCGCGCCCGTCGTTCGCTGCAGCCCGGCCCAGGGCACGCGGCCTGGCGCACGGCGCGTGCTTGACAGTTAAGGGAGTGAGTGGGTGGGCGGGCGCCGTCCACCAAATGCAGCCCAACACCAGCGCTGGCGATGAGGGGCAGGGCAGTTTGCGGAACGGGGGAATGGGCACGAGCAAACGAATGACGAGTAAAACCGCGTCACCCGCGCTGACCATGGAGCCGAAGCTTCGCTCTGCAGCACCGCTCACCGCTGCCCAGACGGCCCGAGGCTGACGCGCCGGCGGGCTCCGTGTGGCGAGCATTCCAGAAGCCTGGACCTCAGCTGTCTCGGCCTGGCCCAGATTTCGTGCGTGCCCCAGAGCCACGCCCCGACCCCTCGCCCCAGCAGGGGCCTGGTGAGCGGGGCAGGAGGAGGATGGTGCCTGCGACTCCCTCCCACTCTAGAAAGGCGGCCCGGGCTCGGCCTTTCGGCAGGACCCCTGGCAGAGCATCTAAGCCACTGCCGCCCTGTCCCGCGGACTGAGCCTGAGACAGGTCTCCACTCAGGGCCCAGGTCCTCGGCCGCCTGCTGAGGCCGCACCCTTGAGGACGTCCAGGGCTGGGAGGAGGGTGGCGGGAGCTGAGGGGCAGCTGGGCAAGCCAGACAGGTCCCCAGGGCCTGCCCCCAACGCCCGTCCCGAAAGGAATGCAGTAAACAGGGAGAAGCCCAGCCCTGCAGGCCGGCGGTGGGAAGCCAGGCCCGGGTAGGAGCTGACAGCCTTTTTATTCTCCACCTTCACCCTTTTCCCAAAGGACTGGGCAGCTGGAAAGAGGTCAAGTTTGTCTCAGCAAACCAGAGACTTGTGAGCTTCAGGCTAAGAA
>NW_012150741.1:259078-292945 GCF_000956105.1 Propithecus coquereli
AGGGCCTGCCCCCGACTGCCGTTCCGAAAGGAATGCAGTAAACAGGGAGAAGCCCAGCCCTGCAGGCCGGCGGTGGGAAGCCAGGCCGGGGTAGGGGCTGACAGCCTTTTTATTCTCCACCTTCACCCTTTTCCCAAAGGACTGGGCAGCTGGAAAGAGGTCAAGTTTGTCTCAGCAAACCAGAGACTTGTGAGCTTCAGGCTAAGAAGCAATCCCCAGAACTGTCCTCCATTAGCTACTTTCTTTTTTTCTTTTTTTTGGACACAGAGTCTTGCTCTGTCGACCCAGCTACAGTGCAGTGGCGTCATCGTAGCTCACTGCTGCAATGGTCTCAAGCGACCCTCCTGCCTCAGCTTCCTGAGTAGCTGAGACTACAGGCTTGTGCCAGCATGCCCGGCTAATTTTTCTATTTTTGGTAGAGAAGGAGTCTCACTCTTGCTCAGGCTGGTCTCGAACTCCTGAGCTCAAGCGATCCTCCTGCCTCGGACTCCCAGAGTGCTAGGATTACAGGCGTGAGCCATTGAGCCTGGCCCATTAGCTACTTTCTTTAGTGGCATTTCTCTGGGCCACTACCAGAAACATGATCTTTCAGGACAAGACCGGAGTCTCCTTAATCCTCTCTCACCTGTGACATGGGGACCATCCAGATCACTGCTGACTGTGTTGCTGAGGAATGCATGCGCAGGAGTGAGACTTAAGTCCTGCTCAATGGAGGATGCCACCTACAAAACGGGGACGCTTCCAAAGTTTAAATTCAGAACTTCTTTCCTCTTTAAGGCTGACTAGTACTCCATCGCATGTATGTACCACAGCTGTGTGTCCCTCGATCCATCGCTGGACACTGGGCTGTTTTTGCCTCTTCTGAATAATGCCGCTATGAATGTGTGTGTACACATAGATATCTGGGTTCTTGCTTTCAGCTCTTGGGGTGCTACCCAGAAGTGGAATTGCTGGAACGGGACCCAAATTCTGACTTCCCTCCCCCACCCGCCTTGACTGCTTCACCCCCTGTGCGGTCCGGCCTGCCAGTCACCATCTTGCCAGTATCCTCAACCCCGGTCACAGGCACCGGCCAAGGCTCCATCCTGTGTGGCCCCTCCCAGGCTGCTGGGCCATGGGGGGAAGCAGCCCACCCCTGCATGGTGCCACTGCCGCCCCTCTCTGCAGGCCCTGGCCCCTCACCGTCCCACGTGGGGTCGGTGCTGAGTTAGAATGCAGGGTGCCGGGCTCTGCTCTTACACCAGTGTAGGCAGGTTAACCAGCCTCTCTCATCTGTGAAACGGGGACCATAATCCTTTACAGGGCTGTTGGGAGGCTTCGATGAGGTGCTTTGGGTAAAGCATTTACAACAGCGCCGAATGCACAGGAAGTTTTCGATAAAAGGGAACTGTCATCATGGGTCTAGTTTTCCTAATCAGCTCTCTCCTGGTTCTCCACAGCATCTACTAGATCTTTCTCCCTTCTCCTAGCATCTCTCATCCCACTCCACCCCCGTTCTCAGCAGACAATCTCCTCTAATTTTTTCCTAGGATGACAGAAAACAACGAGTGGGAGTTCTTCCTGCTGTCACTCCTACAAATGCAGCTCCAGGCTCACCTCCTTTCCCCGTCCCTCTCCTCCTGCCCAGGCGTACCCCTACCCCTGGGCTCTCCCCCGCCCTCTCCCACAGCCCTGACCCCTCCCTCTTTTCAGGCTCCTTCCTAAACCCTTTAAACCCACCCCCATCTCTCCTGTGCTATCAGCCCCATGGTCCCTTCCAAGGGCTGCCCTCTAGCTCTAGCCTTCTTTATACCCAAACCTCCTCAAAGTGTCCTATCCCCACCCATTCTACAATCCAACACAATCTCATCTCACCCCCAACATTCCATGGAAATTAGTTTCATCCAAATCATTTCGCATTATTTTTTTTTTTTTAGAGACCGGGTCTTGCTCTGCTGCCCAGGCTGGGGGACAGTGGTGCAATCACAGCTCACTGCATCCTCTAACTCTTGAGCTCAAACGATCCTCCTGCCTCAGCCTCCCGAGTAGCTGGGAATATAAGCGTGCACCACTAAACCCAGCTAATTAAAAAGAAAAAAAAATTTTATTTAGAGATGGGATCTCTCAATGTTGCCCAGGCTGATCTCAAAACTCCTAGCCTTAAGCACCAAATCATTTCTGACCGTCTTCTTGCTAAATTGGATTTGCATCTTTCATTTTTTGTCATGCTCAGTAGTGTGGGAAGCATCTGACACTGGTGACCAGGCCCTCCCTTCTGAGATGCTTCCCCCCTTGGATTCCACCACAGCCCTCGTGGCTTTGCCCCTAGTCTTCCCCTGCTTGACACCTAAACGGGAGTGTTTTCAAGGCGTTATTTTAGGCCTCCTTTCTTTTCACTTGTAGACCCTCTCCCTGGGTGATCTCCTTCCCTCTGATGGCAGCGGTTGCATTCTACATTCTGATGTCTCTCAAAGCTGTAGCTCCGGGCCGGACACCACTACGGAGGTGGGGACCCTTATATCCAACTGTGTAACAAACACCGTGGTTTGTGTACCCCAAAGTGCCTCAAAAACTGGCCTCATTCTCCCACTGCCTTGCCTCCTCCAGTGCTATTCCTTATGTTGGTGAATGGCTCCTCTCAACATCAGAGGCCATGCTGGGCCCCACTGCACTCACCCCTTCTCCTCACAGCAGGCCAAGGGATTTTAGAGGAGGCTGGAAAATCGACCTATTTTATGTTCCCTCATCACCACACGCAGAGGACAATACGGCCTGACCACCTCTCAGATGAGTTCCTTCTCTCCATCCTCGCCAGTGTTCCTTTGGTCCAGGCCATTGTCCCCTCTTGTGGGGTTACTGCAACGACCTTCTCCCTGTTTTGCTGTGATAGTCTCACCACTCGGAAAGCTCTTCCTTCCCCCTTATTCCTGGTAAACGCTTATCCTGTATCTAGAGAGGTTTTAGTTTAGACCGTTAATTCATCTGGATTTTGCCTTGCGATGTGATGTGAAGTAACAATTACTTTTTTTAAAACAAATGTCTAATGTCTGAACTACTTTTATGATCAGAAAAAAACAACAAAGGTTGTTTTATTTAAAAGAAAGAAAAAATTGTCTTTAAATAATTTGATTTCATAGCAAAGGCAAAACAAGATAAAGAACCAAGATCCCTGGGGCCAGTGGTGTGGGGGTGAAGGGATGGAGGGATGGACGGAGGCCGCGGGTGCGGGGAGGCCCATGGTGAGCCCCCATCGTGCTGCTCAGTCCCAGCCTGGCTGTGCTGTGCCGGGGACCTGCCACGCAGCCCAGCCCTTGCCCGGCTCTGTCCCAGCGATCACGAAGGCAGCCCCGGCGATCAGTGTCAGAGCTGAGCAGAGGCCCAGAGGGTCTCGGGCACTGCCTCCAACTCCAGTGTAAACAGACACACCACAGCTCATTTTCGCCGCCCAGCATGAACTGGGGCGGGCTGGGCTGGTGCAGTGGCAGCTGAGCAGTGGTTTGGGGACCTGGGAAGATTTTTTGACGCAGTCCTGCAGGAGACCAGGCTTCCCACACGGAGAGAGCACCGCCGTCTCAGCGCCTGCTCTGCCCTTGCAAGGGAGGAGAACAAAGGTATCTTCTGGAAAAGACAGTGACAATGGTTGGGCCGCTGCACTGAATGTGTCACCACACTCTGCCACAGAGTGGGAGGAATCCTGACCGCCTTGACACTTCCTGACGGCTTCAGCGCCAGGGTTTCCAGGGAAAGGAACGGTAACCGGGGACGATGGCCCGGCCTGGAGGAGCAGTGCTGTGGTTCTCACTGCCCCCCTAGAAGCCCACCAGGAGGCACCCACAGGAAGGCAGGGTGCGCAGCGCTTGCTTCTGCCAGGCCCTACTCCTGCCCCCAAGGCTTCTGTGTTTTAGTGCAAGTGGAGGACGACAGGGGGTTCTGCGGTGGGGGCGCCGAGTTCCGGCCTGCGCTGGCAGGACGCGTAGGCAGCGCCGCTCTGCTTGCTGTTTGGGGCCTGTGAAGAGCCCGTCTCCGGGGGGCTGAGGTCGTAGTGGCAGATATTCTCTGCTGATGAAGGGTCAGCGCCAGTGCCCTCTGCAGACCTAAATGTCTTGCCAACTGGTCTGGTGACTCATACTGGGAAGCTTGTAGCAAACCCCATTTTTGGAGAAACCAGGAAATCTCTTTGGAGAGACAAACAAGTTGCTTTAGCACTCGGCTCTCTGAAACGCCTGGCTAGTACTTTCTGCTTCTTCATCTCATCCTAGCACAGATGAAAACCCAGGCCAGTCTGGAAAACTTTGTAAAGATCTACGCTAACGAGAGCTATTTGTCCTAGCGCCGGGTCCCACTTAGGTCCCGGGGGGGGTGGCAGGAGGAACATGCTGTTCCCTTGCTGCCTGGGGCTGTGAGCAGGCCTTGGCTCTCACGCAGTCCCCCCCTCCTGTGTTCTAAGCAGAAAAGGCTACAATGGCCTAATCAGGGCCAGCTTCGTGGGAGTTTGACCTCTGAAGTCCCACAGGCCCCAGGCGCAGAGGGCCCTATGCTTGGTTTAATGCTCTGCAGTCTCCAAAATTTCACTTAAATTGAAAGTCTTAGTAGTTCTTGAACAGGGGGCCCCAGGGCCCCACATTTTCGTTTTGCACCAGGTCCTCCACATTCTGTAGCCAGTCCTAGGCTTGCTAGAAAGACAGGAGCAGAGGATGTCGGGTGGAGCAGATCACCTTCCTGCCTTCTCCATCTTCGGGCATGGCACCGCCCGCCCTCGTTGAGCTCCCTCCATCCTCCCTTCCTAGCACATCTCCGATCAGCTCCCCCGCCACTGCGGTTGAGGCCGCCATCATCTGCCTCCCAAGTGATTCCCGGCCTCCTGCCTTCCTTCTCCTTGAACCGTCTGCACTCTTCAGCCAGCAGGAGCTTTCAAAATGTGAATCTGATCAGTGGCTCCTGTGCTTCCAGGATGAAACGCAGACTCCTTAGCTTGGCACACCCGGCCCTCTGCGGCCTGGCCTGCACCTCTCTGCAGCCCACTGCGTCCACGCTGCGCTCCAGGAGCAGTGAAGGGCAAGTGCGCCGGGCCCTCTCCGGCCTTGCTGCCTGTATGCGTGCCGCAGCCCCATCTAGGATGTCCTCTCCTCTTCTCCGCCTGGCTCAGTCTTCTTCCTTTCCTCCTCTTCCTTCCTCTTCTTAACTTTTTATTATGGGAAATTCCAATTGCACACAAACTGGAGAGAGCAGCATGGTGAACCTCATTACCATGCCCAGCTTCAACAGTTCTTGACATATGGCCCATCTTGTTTCATCTATGTGCCCACCCATTTTTCTCCCATCGCAGATTATTTATAAGCAAATTCCAGATACGTCATTTCATGCACACATATTTCAGTGTGTACCTCTAGAAGACAGAAACTTTTTAAAAGATAGCTACGATACCATTATCTTACCTAAACAATGAATAACAGTAATTCCTCTTGATGGTGTATCGACACTCAGCCCAAGGTCCCTGGCCCTGGCCCTCTCCCAGCCCCGGAGTTAGGAGCCCCTCCTCCGTGCCCCACGCAGGCCGAGCGCAGGGCGACCTCTGCACTTACCACCATGCTGAGCCACTGGACGGCAAGGACCGGTCCTTTATTTTGATCCTCAGTGCCTGGCCTGGCAGAGCACTTTGCAATTAATAAATATTTGCTCGGATGAAATACAAATATTTCAATCCTACCTACAGTGTCCCTACCAAGCAGTTTGTGCTTGAACATGTCCAGTGACAGGGAGCTCAGTTCTTCCTGAAGAAGCCAAGCCTTTTTTTTTTAAATTTTTTTCTTTTTCAAGCTGACTCTATCTCAGAAGGCCCTTCTGGTTCTGGTTATGTCCCTGGGGCCATACAAAACAAAGCTACGCCTTCTCTTCTCGTCTCTTCTATATGAGTGCTCTGTATGTATTTGAGATTATTATGCCCTCTCCCTGAGGCTGTTCTTCTCTAGGCTAGAAAAGTTCATCTCTTAGACTAGGCCCGTCATTCCAGCCTGACCAGAACTTTCTGGATCCTGGTTCTGCTATTTAAAAACTCACTTCAGGTCAGGCATGGGGCTCATGCCTATAATCCCAGCACTTTGGGAGGCTGAGATGGGAGGATCACTTGGGGCCAGGAATTCAGACCAGCCTGAGCAACATAGCAAGACTCCATCTCTACAAAAACATTTTTTAAATAAATAAATAAAAACGCTCACTGTTCCTCTCAGCTTCAGATAATCTGCAAATCTAATAGGTACGTCTTCTAGATTTTTATGCCCACTGGACAGGGCAGAGTCTAGGGCATAACTCTCTGGTGCCCTACTGCACCTCCAGGGAGCCACCAAGCAGCATCCAACTACACCACCTTCCATTCCACGTCTCTCCGGGCCACTAAATTTTTTTTTTTTTGTGATACAGGGTCTTGCTCTGTCACCCAGGCTAGAGTATAGTGGTGTCATCATAGCTCACTGCAGCCTCAAACTCCTAGGCTCAAGCGATCCTCCTGCCTCAGCCTCCCGAGTAGGTGGGACTGCAGGTACATGCCACCAGACCAGGCTAATTTTTTCCATTTTTGGTAGAGATGAGGTTTCACTCTCACTCAGGCTGCCACTTCAGCATCTTCCTAAAGTCTCCAGAGGGGCCCAGGACTGCGAAGAGAAGGTGGAATATATGCCATCTCCGCCCACGGCTGACTCTTCTTGGAGGTTTTTACCCCAGGAAAATGATATACCTTGAGCCACCATTTCCCAGGCCTTGTGAGTTGTTCTGGAAAGACTTCATGCTGCAAGGTCATTACAACTCCCAAATGCAGCTCCCTTCTAGCAGCTGAGGCCCTAGGAGACACAAGATCTTCATGTGCCAAGACCAACAGAGACAGGAATTCCCCTTGCTAGCTGAGGAAGCTGAGCACCAACTGAGTCTTTAAGCTCAACGACAATTGAGAGTTGGGTCTGGTCATTCCACTAGGAGGGAAAACGAGAAGTCGAGATCTAGGGGGAAGAGAGGCAGCAAACAAGGATGTCAAGCCATTAAATCAAGGATGCCAAGTGGTCTTACACAGTGAAAGACCTAGCAAATACACAATGCGGTCATGGGGAGGGGGTGCTGGAGGAGGTGGCAGTAACGCTTTAGAGGTGGCCTCCTTCCAAGGACGTCATTTGGACATAGGAGACAAGAGGGAACAAAACGGGCAAATGCATGTGATCTGTGGGAGCACGGCACATCCAGGGATTGTTGAGGAGTCCTTTGTAACTGGAGCCAGGCAGAGGAAGTGGTGGTGGGACATGAGACCAGAATTGTGCCCTGGAGCCAGATCACAACAGACTTCATGCACCATGTGAAGGACTGTGGGCTTCACTCAGTGGGCAAGGGAGAAGCACACGTATTCTTAACCGGAGAAATGACAACTAGATTTTTGTTTTAGAAAAATAGCTCTAGCAGCTGTTTGGAGAGTGGAGTTCAGGCTGGGAGAAACTGAAGGGAAGAGACCAGTAGGAGGCTACTGCCAAGTTCAGGCAAGAAATTATGAGCTTCTGGACCAAGGCTGAGCAGTGAGTTCAGAGGGCAGATGCATTCTATAGACAGTTCCGCGGTAGAATTCATAAGATTCGGTGAAGTGGAGAACAACAAGGAGGAATGAAGGATGACTCCAAGATCTCCGGTCTGGCTGACTGGATAGGTAGCGATGCTTATAACCATGATGGGGAATATGGAGGGGAAGACGGGGATGGCAATGGAGATGATGAATTGTTTTGGCCACTATAAAGTTTAAATGCCTAACGAGTCAGCATTAATAAGGATCTGAGGCTCAGGAAGGAGATTTGGGTTTGGGATGTAGGTTTGAGAGTCACGAGTGTAAAAGTAGCAATGAAAACACAAAAGTAAACACGGTGACTCTGAAAAGTGAGTCATCAGAAAGACGAAAGGGACCTAAGGAATAGGAGCGAGGAAATTGCCACATTATTTAACGAAATAAAACCCATTTCCTTCGAGATTGGCAAAACCACATTGAGACATACTTCACACCTACTAGGTGTCTATAATAAAAAACAGACAATAATAAGTGTTGACAAGGATACGGAGAAATTGGAACTGTTGTACCTTGCTGGTAAGAATATAAATGGGGCACCCATTTTGAAAAACAATCTGTCAGTTTCTCAAAAAGTTAAACATAGAGTTACCCTATGATGCAGCAATTCCATGCCTAGATATGTGCCCAAGAGAATTGAAAATATATGTCCACACAAAAATGTGGACACAAATGTTCACCGCAGCATCACTTATAACAGCCACAAAGTGGAAATCACCCAAATGTCCATTAACTGATAAATGGGTAAAAAACATGATATATCCATATGATAGAATAATATTCAGCCATAAAAAGGAATAAAGTACCATGCTATACAATGAATGACAATATGATAATTAAAAGAAGCCAGATCCAAAGGACCACACATAATATGATTCTACTTATACGAAATGTCCAGAATAGGCAAGCCCACAAAGTCAGAAGGTAGATTAGTGGTTTCCAGGGGCTGAGGGAAGGGGACGTAGGGAGCGACTGCTGATGAAGGGTTTCTTTTGGGGGGCATGAAAATATTCTGAAATTAGGGAGTGGTGTTGATTGTATAATTTTGTGAATATGCTAAAAAATAAAAAACCCCCACTGAATTGCACACTTTAAAAGAGTGAATTTTATGGTATGTGAATTATGTCTCAATAAAATTTTTTTTAATTTTGAAAAATTTAAATTTAAAAATTTAAAAGGGGCCAGGCATGGTTGGCTGATGCCTGTAATCCTAGCACTTTGGGAATATTATGACTTCAACATGTAATCAATATAAAATTGTTAAGATATTTTACATTCTTTTTTCCCTGCTAAGGCTTTGAAATCCAGTGTGAATTTTCCAGTTATAGCACATCTGAATTCACAATGGCCACATTTCAGGACAGCCACATGTGGCAAGTGGTTACCACATCCAACAGCGCGGAGCTAGGGCGGCTGTCACTTCCCATGTGGGCCAGGTCTATTCCATTTGTAATGAGCAATTAAAAAAACCCTAAATAATACAGGGCTTGTGTGATGGGCTCCAGTGCCACTGGGAAGAGGATCTGGTTATGGCGTGCTACGGGTATGGAATGTCTTTGGGACAGGGCCCTCTGGAAGCAGGAGGATAAGCTAGTTGACCTTCCCTGTTTGACAGCTCCCCTAGACCTCACGTTTTCCGAGGCTGGAGCCTTGATTTTCTTTTTAAGTAGTAAAAATTCTTCCCTCCCACGGCAGAGGGAAACCAGGCACGTCTGCTGCACCCCTGGTAACATGCAAACTGACACATTCCCCGCCGGAGTCACAGTGAGAGGGAGGTGGGGGTTAGCTCTGCTTGGCGGATATTTCAACATCAAGAACTTGATCTTCTAAAAAATAACCTGTGTGGCCTCGTGTTTCCCGGGGCTGCAGAGTGTCTGCACTGAGAGCTGACCCTCGGTCCCTTCGTCTCCAGTGCCCAGCGAGTCCTCTCTCTCCTTTCGGAGTTTTGTTTCACCCGTCTGGCTGTACAGCTCAGCTGAGGGAGGAGTGTGTTAACAGTTCTATTTATCATCTGTTTGGCTGGCTCTGTCTCTCTGGGGATGGGTGCCAGAGGCCAAGGGAAGGAGCTGTGCTGAGGCTCTGGGGATCTGTTTGGAGCCTTGGAAAGTATATTTATTAGGAACCATGTAAATGTCCAAATATAGGCAAATGGGTCAACACAGCCATACGATGGGCTATGATGACATCTACTGAAAATGACGTTTAGGAAGAATTTTTAGTGACATGGGAAAATGACTATAATATGATAAGCAAAAAAAAGAGAGAAACAAAAATTTACGTGAATATGCCTGTGTGTGCATTAAATGATCTCAGCTACAAAAGGAAAGTATAGAAGTATACTTCATATAGAAGTATACACACAACATTTGAAAATTGCTAATATCTATAGCTAATAAGACAAAGAATTATTGTCTATTTTCCCTTTTTTTCCCATGTTTTATATATTGTCTATAATGAGCCTTACTACATTATAATTGTACATTTTTTTGAAAACAGTGAATCTAGAAATAGAAGGCTTATACTCTGTACATCACCCCCTACTCCTGCCTTTAAGGCAACAATTACAGGGACTGGGAATAAAACCAAAAGTCTCCCAGCCTGAAAGATCCTTGACCACTGGAACACTTGAGTCTTCAGTACTCCGGGGTCATTATTAGACATTTTCCTGCTGACTTAGAAATTAAGTTCTGCTTTTCAGTGCAAGAGAGGACTTGCGACTGGTGGGCTATCGCTGAGTGGCAGGTGGAAGAGATGCTGCCATTGGGGGAGGTGAGATGATCCACCCTGGCAAAACCTGGTGTAAGCAAAACGGCCCAATGTCAGGCTTAGGCGACTAGAATTCCAGAAGAAAGTTTAAGCCCTTAATGCCCTAAGGCATCCATTATACATAATAAATTAATTTCTTTCTTGTGTATTGAGAATGGGACCAGCTATTTAGCATCTTTGGGAGTGCTATGCTTGGAATGTGTCCTCCAAAGTTCACGTGTTGAAAACTCAATCATCGATACGGTGGTGTTGGAAGGTGGGGCCTAATGGGAGGTGTTGGGTCGTGGGGACACTGCTCTTATGAATGGATTAATGCCATTATCATGGAAGTGGGTCCCTTATAAAAGGACGGGTTTGGCCCCCTCTTGCTCTCTCTCACTCTCTCTTGTCTTTCTGCCTTCTGCCATGGGATAATGCAGAAAGGAGGCCCTTACCAGACACTGCCCCTTGATCTTGGACTTCCCAGCCTTCAGAACCACGAGTCAAATAAATTTCTGCTTATTACAAATTACCCAGTCTGTGGTATCTTTTTATAGCAGCACAGAATGGATTAAGCCAGGGAGAATTGAGGAAACAGTCACTCAGTTCATTTCTGTAGGGCTTAATTCTCTTACAGAAGCCGGGCTGAGAAAAGCCGATCATTTGTCTACGAGGACCGAATCCCAGCTCTGGTCCTCCTTGACTCCAGCCTCGCAGCTCAGGCTTCTGAAGGGCAAGTCTGCATCTATATGGCTGCAGAATTGGTGTCTCTGCACCTTCTAGGTCATCATACGCACATATCGGGCACTGCGCCTCCCACAGGGGTAGGCTCTGGAGTACCATGAGGAAGGCAGCTCCCTCCTGCTCTTATGGGTATGATCAAAAGGGAAATCTGCTTATATCAAGTTATCTAAGAGAGCTGTATTACTTTTTCTAGCTCTAGAGGCAAAGCTGATAAACTTCTCCAGATATTTTAGGGAAGAATCCAAATGATGGGCGCTGAAGGCCTCAGCTGGCTGCATACAGAGCAAATTATTGATTCTGTGGCCCCAGGGATCACAGGTGGACATGACTGGGTCAGGCTGAAAATGCTAGCCTGCACTCTCAGATCCCTACAAAGCTGGAAAGAGAAGAGCAAGAAAAGGAGGGGAAAATGGAACAAGCTCGAACTGAAGGGGAAATATGGCAGTGACCTATCCCAACCATTCAGACCCCAGGGTGGACATCCTGGACTGATTTAATTGGTCGTTTACAGAAACTGCGGGGAAAAAGGATCACTGCCAGATCTCCCTTCATTGGAGGAGTTGCACACAAAATCATGTTTTCAAACAGTCTCAGAAGAGTATAGATGAATCACGACTTCTACAAATTCAATCAAGTATGATAAGAATGGTATTTGCAAACTCTTCATCCTTTGTTCATTCAACAGGTATTTATTAAACCAGGAACTGCTCACTGAGCGGGACACAAAGATGAATGAGAGTCAGCCCTTGCCCTCCAGAAGTGTGGACAAGGCACAGAAACAGACAATGCTGAAATGATGTACTGCGTGTATATGGTACAGGAAGTGCCAGAAGCTGCAGATGGTGCTTTGTGAACACAGAGGTGGAGCACGCAACCCAAACTAGACGGGTCAGGAAAGCCTTCTAGAAAAGGTATCAACTGAGCTGAGCCTCGAAAGAGGAATGAGGGTTGGCTATGCCTGCCATCCCAGTTAGAGGTGGTGGTATGTTCAAAGGCCCAAAGGAAGCAAGATAAAGCATGGCACCTTTGGAGCACCAATGGTCAAGTATAACTGTAGCAAAGGGTAAAGGTCAAGGAGAAGAGTATTAGAGGCTTGAGAGACAGGGAGGCATTGGATTGCCAAGAGCCTTCTAAGCCATGCTAAGGACTGTGAATTTGATCATGGAAGCTCTGTTGAGCAACTGAAGACTCTTATGCAGGGAGAGTCAAGATCCTGATTTCATTTCAAAATAAGACACTGGCAGCTGTGAGGGGGATGGATTGCAATGTGCGAGAAGAGAGGCAGGGAGATCAGTTGGGCGGTCGTGGCATTCTTCTAGCTGATAAGTGACACAGGTGGAAGTGACAGACGTGGAATAGGGAGGAGGGGCAGGGTTAAGAGAGATCACAGAGGCGGAATCAATAGGATTCCATCCCCAGGAAAGTCTGGAAACACTGGGAAAGGGATCAGAGCAGGATAACTTCCCAGTTATGACCTAAGTGTCTGGTTAGATGGTGCTTCTATTTACCAAAGTGTGGAATGTAGCAGGAAACGCAGGTTTAGGGGTGGCGTGGGGTGACAATGATTAATTTATTTTCAGACTAGTTGAATTCGAGACACTTGAGGTGTCCAAGAGGCAACTGAATGATCTAGAACTCAAAATAGAGATCTAGGCCAGAGATAGAGATAGAGCATTTGGGTGGTAGCTGACTCCATGGAGTTGGATGGAGGTCCCCGTGAAGGCTGCATAGGAAGGACACAGCCCTGGGGAACAATAATATTTAGGCATTAGAGGAAGAGTTGCTCTCAGAGGAGGCTAGAAAGGAATAGCTGGAGAGATAAAAGGAAAACCAGGCACACGTGGTATCTTGGCACCACGGCAAATGAGTGTTTTAAGAATGAGAGAGTGATTAAATGCCACAAAGTAAACAAATGGATAAAGACTAAAAAGTGTGCACTGGATAAAGCAACAGGGATGTCCTTGGATACCTCCTCAAGGCTGATGTCAGTGCGGCGGTGGAGCAGAGACTTGCAGGGTGACAGTGAGTGTACACACCATTTGCTACAGTGTGGATAGGAAGGAAAGGAGAGAAGGTGGGAACTGCAGAGAAAGAGCCAATAGAAAGAAATGTGGGGAAGAGAGACAGAGAGAGGTTTACAGGCACAAAGGTCCCTGTCCTGTGGAGGCAGGAAAGAATGGGATCTGAAAAGTGGGTGAGGATGCTAGCCCGGGACAGGAAGAGGGATATCCTTCCCACCAGAGAAGAGAGAAAGGGGAAACCTTGCATATACAGCTGCTCATAAATTTTCAGGTGGCAGAAGAGGAATTTGAAGGCACTCTTGCCTTATGGTTTCAAGTTTCTCAGTGAAATATGAGGCTAGATCATCTGTTGAGGCAGAAAAGAGAGATGGTGGGACAAGAAGGTTTTCAGAGAAAGGTTAACTTTTGGGATAAAGTCTCAAGGGAGTAAGGGGTACGTGTAGAGCTTTTCTGGGCTGCGGTTATTGGATCTTAATCCACAGAGGCACCTATATATGGCTGTGTTATTTTCTCCAGGTGTGATCAGCAGCTTGGGTGTAGAATACGAATCCAGACGGTTAGTTTCATCCAGGCTGGAGGTGATGAAAGGCTGGGAGGAACGAGCACGAGAATTAAGGATAATGTTGAGAATGACCAAAGTAAGAGATAAGCTAAAGAGGAAAATAAGTAAAGCCAGAAAGAGCCTCGAAATGGAATGGAAGAGAAGTAGGTCCATATTGGGAGTAAGTGAGGCTAAGAATGAGAAGAGGCCATGAAGTGGGTGGCATATGCCATCATCTTCGGGAAGGCTAAGAGTCCTGGGGTTAGGGGTCTCTGACCTAGGCTTTAGTGAAATGTCCAAATCTCAACAGAGAGGGTCCGAAGGACAGCAGGCAGAACGTGCTCAAAGGATATGACAGCATCTAGTTGCTCTCAAAGTTGGACTCCATTAGAAATGATGATGCTGAATATCACTTAATTAGTGCCTACTATTTGCAGTGCACTTACTATGTTAGACCTTCTTTGAACGTTTGTATCCGATCCTCATAGAGACCTGCAAGCTAGGTAGTACCATCTCTACTTACAAATGAAGAAATTAAAGTTCACCATGCATTCTCTATGACCCAGCAATTCCACTCCTAGGTACATACCCAACAGAAATGAAGTCAGAAATGCACCAAAAAATGTACAAAAGTGTTCACAGCAGCATTTTTTGTAACAGCCCCAGACTGGAAACAACCCAACGTCCATTACGGTGAAATGGAGAAATAAGTGGTGGTATATTCATATAGTCACACAACGGAATACTGTATAGCAATGAAGGTTTAAAAATGCTACGAGCAACAACCTGGTTAAATCTCACAAACATGAAGAATACATACTGTATGAGTGTAAATATGTAAAGTTTAAA
This sequence comes from Propithecus coquereli, assembly GCF_000956105.1. Lineage (NCBI taxonomy): Eukaryota > Metazoa > Chordata > Mammalia > Primates > Indriidae > Propithecus > Propithecus coquereli. The sequence goes on from NW_012150741.1 coordinate 273,546, forward strand.
AACAGGCAAGACTAACTATGGGGTTGGAAGTCAAGAGCGGGATTATGTCACCTTTGAGGAGGAAGCTTGGCAGAGGGGTGAGTACTTCAGTGCTGACAATGTTCCTCTTCACTTTGTGATAATTCATGCAACTCTACGCTTATGTTCTGTGCACATTTCTGTATGCACTTTATATTTCAATAAAACATATATTAGAAAAAATCCAAGTAAAAATGAAATGCAGACATTAAAGTATAAAAACAAAAGAAAGTGAAGCATATAAACGTTAAATGCTTGTCTGACGCCACAGAGCCAGTAAACAGTCAAGCTGGGAATTAGCCCCAGGTCACCCTGGTTTCACCTGCAAATCCAGTGCTTGTCCCACCATGCCAGCTGTCAATCATATGCTGGGAAGGGACTTGTGTGCTTCCTCCTTCTCCTTGGGCATGGGTAGCCTTGGGGACAGAAGATCGATGCTCTAGAGGTGAAAATCTACTGGATTTTCAAGCAGCTCTGGCAGCTGGCTGTTGTCTGTTGACCGTTTGCACGCCAGATCTTACATCTGGAAGTGTTTTATTGTGTTCTGTACCCTCACCCAGCGAGCACTATGCATTTTTCTTGTGACTTGAGGCTTAACCTCTGATTATTGTCACAGCCTCCGAAGTTTCTCCTCCTTTCAATCCAGCCTATGGCCACCAGCATTGTCCTTCCAGAGCAGTACCTTGCACATGTCAACACATAAGACAGCAGCCTCATCTTCGCCTCATCACATTTATCCTCCCGACTGCATCCTTGCCCATCTGCTGCCTCCCCCCTCCTCCCCCACCGAAGATGACCACCTGCTGCTAAGGCCGACCCCCCAAATCCAGTGCATGCCATCCCTTCTTGCCTCCTTTCCTGGTGTCATCAAAGTTGCCCTCTCTGCTGAATTATCCCCACCAGCATATGAACATGCTATAATATTCCGTGTCTTAAAAAAAATCCTGCCTTGATTCCACATTTACCTCCAACTGCCACCCCACTTTTTTCTTCCCATCAGAACAAAACTCTGAGAAAAAAGAGACTTGTCTAGACTCTATCTGCAATCTTTATCCACTATTCTGTTTTTTGAGTCCACTCTTCAGCACAGTGAAATCATTCTTGCCAACGTTCCAGTGACTTCCACTTCCCAGTACTATGGTTGATTCTCTGGCTCATCTTATCAAACCTCTCAGCAAGAATGGACATGGAAGAATGCTCTCTCTTCCCTGAAGCCCTTTTTTCACTCGATTTTGTGAAACCACTCTGAGGTGGTCTTCCCACCTCTCGGTGCCTTCACTGGCTCCTCTGCTGTGGCTGAACGTGGGCGTAGCGAAGGGTCGGGCCTTGGCCCTCTGCTCTCCTCCAACCACACTGACTCTCTAAGTCATCTCTTCCGGGCTCATGGCTTTCAATGTCATCCATATACTGACGACTCCCCAGTTAATCTCCTGCCCCCCCTTCCCGCTGAGCCCCAGACTTACGCATCTCCTGTCAACCCAACATTTCCTCTGGGAAGTCTACTAAGCACAACGAACTGAACTTGTTCAAATCAGAATTCTTGAGCTCCCCTATACCACTGCTGCTCTGCTATTTCCCATCCTAGTAAAGTAACACCAACTTCATCCAATAGCTCAGGCAGGACTGGTCACTCCAGCTCCTTTCTTTCCCCCAATCCATCAGCCAGTCCTGTTTGCCTGTCTGTGTGACCTTTAAAAAGTATTTCTTTTTTTTTTTTTTTAGAAACAGGATCTCTGCCCAGGCTCAGTGGCTCCCGCCTGTAATCCTAGCACTTTGGGAGGCCGAGGTGTGAGGATCATTTAAGGACAGGAGTTTAAGACCAGCCTGAGCAAGAGTGAGACCCCCATCTCTACAAAAAATAGAAAAATTAGCTAGTCATGATGGCATGCACCTGTAGTCCCAGCTACTTGGGAGGCTGAGGCAGGAGGATCACTTGAGCCCAGGCGTTTGAGGTTGCAGTGAGCTATAATAATGCCATTGCACCCTAGCCCAGGGTGACAGAGCAAGACCCTGTCTCAAAAAAAAAAAAAAAGAATAAAAAAAACAGGGTCTCACTTGTCGCCAGGCTAGAGTGCAGTGGCTCAATCAGAGCTCACTATAGCCTCAAACTCCTGGGCTCAAGCGATCCTCCCACCTCAGCCTCCTGAGTAGCTGGGATTACAGGCACATGCCACTGCACTCGGCTAATTTTTTAAAATATTTAGTAGACACGAGGTCTTACTATGTTGCCCAGGCTGGTCTCGAACTCCTGGCCTCAAGTGGTCCTCCTGCTTTGGCCTCCCAATGCACTGGGATTACAGGCCTGAACCTCCTGTGCCCATCATCCCTTAAAGTATTTTCTGAATCTTACCATTTCTCATCAAACCATCCTTGATCTCTCACCTAAGTGACTGCAACACTCTCCTAACCAGTCTCCCTCTTCTTGCACTCTTGCCCTCCTATGGTCTATTTATCCGAAAGTTGGCAAAATGAGCCTTTGAAAACATAAATCAGATCACAACTCTCCTTTGCTCAGAACTCTCCCATGACTTCTCACAGCATGTAGAATAAAAATCCAAACTCCCTCTGCTGCCCTAAAAGGCCCTGCATCATCTGAACCCTGCTTACTTCTAGGGCCTTATCTCCCGCAGCCTTCCTCCCGGCTCGCCTTGCCCTAGTTACACTGGCCTGGCTTCTCCTCAACACGCTAAACCTGCTCCCACCCCAGGGCCTTTGCATTTGCTGCTCCCTCTGCTTGGAAAGATTTCCCCCAGACCTTTCCATGGCTGGCTCCTTTGGTCTACTCCCAGCTCTGCTCAAACGTCACCTCTTCAGTGGTGAAAATCCTGACCACCTTGTCAGAAATGGTCCCCACCACTATGGTCAGTCAGAGACTCTTTCCTTAAACAGCATTATTCTTCTTTATGATATATACGTGTTATGTGTATGTATGCTCCATGCGATCTGCACATGCGTGTATAGGTACTGTCCGTCTCACCCAGCTCCGTACAGTCTCTGTGAGGGCAAGGACCTTGTCTGTCTTATTCACTACTCTACCCTGGTGTTTAGAAAATGCCTAATATAATAGCAACTCACTAAATAGTTGGGGAATTAGTGATTTAGTGGAGTCCTCTTTCCTCCTTGCACTCACTACATCATCGTGAATCCTGTACATGAGAAGAACGAAGAGAACGGGAACGGGTGGCGCAGAGAGGAGGGAAAGGGAGGGAGGAAACTGACGTTCACCGCCCTTACTGCCAGGTTCCCAACCCAGCGCTCTGCTTGGTGCTCTATGTGGATTATTTTGCTTAAATCTCACCACTATCCTATGACTAGGCATTGTAATTTCCATTTTATACATGGCAAACTCAGGCTCAGAGAGGTAAAGTAACTTGTTGCGTCATTTAGCCAGCCACGGGCAGAATAGGATTCGAATCCGGACCCAGTTGGCCTCTAAAGAGACTATTCTAACCACTAGACTCAACACATTCTGCACCCAGAGCTTTGCCTGCGACTTCTGCCCCAAGGATGTTGCCCCTTTCACCTGCCTGTCTCAGAGGGCAGGGCTCCTGCCTGTTTGATCTGGAGGTAAGGGCTGGCGAAGTGACAACCTGAAGGAGGCCGTGGGTCCTCCATGAGGGCAGACAGGTGAGGGAGGAGACGGTGGGGGGCCGTGGGAGCAGGAGGCCCTTCTATTCCTAGCTATTTGTAAACAGCATCCTGACACCCGGCTCGTCCTTCCTGCAGTGGACCCCGGAGACAGGTGAAGCCAGACTCCTCCAAAACAGCCTTGGCTTCCTGAGCTCATGCGGGGTGGAAGGCTGCAGGCAAGGACAGTCCACCGGTCTCCAGGCTTCCCCTGATCTCCCTCCACTCTACCATTTTTCCAACCCAGCAACTCAGTTGGGACCCCTGAGCCGGGAGCGTAAAATAAATTAGGCAGAGGCTCAAAGAAATCAGGTCACGGGGGGCCTCGCCTTCTTCCCCAAGGTTAGCTCCTTGCTTTTCTCCCCCTTTCCCTCTCCCTTTCTCACCCCTTCACTCCCACTGACAGTATTGTTTTTTTTAACTTCACTAGAGATTTAAACAAATGTCGATTTAGCACATACACAGGTATAAAGTCTAAGGAACTAAGAGTGAGCGAAGAAGCTCTCTCATGCTGTGCCAAACACCTCCAACACCTTATCCTATTTAATCCGCACAGCCCTTCCAGCCTGACGTTATCATTCCCGCTTGACAGGCGAAGTAATGGAGCCTCGGAAGCTGTGTCGGCGAGACGCCATTGAGGAAGCCTTTGGCACCAGACGGGACGCGATAAAGTGAATGTTCTTCCTTCCTCAGGTAACTCACTCAGGTTCACTGGATCAGTAAGGGGCAGAAGCAGAATTCAAACCTGGACCTATCTGATTCCAAACACCCACGGGCCTTCTGCCGCACCCACTGCCCAGATGCTAACACATCCTGGGGAACTCATGCTCTGAAGCCAAACCACTTCTTGTTTCCTGGTTAAGCCAAAAGTGCTCTAATAGACAAGAAAGGCCTGATCTGGAAAGGCCCGTGCACTACAGCTCAGGTGTTCATCCAACCTGGCAGCCACACGAACATCAGCTTCTCTTCCCCTGTTCCCGATTCCTTGTGCTCTTTGCAGTTCCTCTGTCCCCGCTGTGTGTGTGTGTGTGTGTGTGTGCGTGTGTACACATGCACGTGTATTTCTCTCCCAGTGTACTTCTGCCAGGCTTTGCACACTCTGGGCCCAGCTGTGCATATGCTGACATTGTCTGACACAGACACTCCAGCGTCTCTTGGTGGAGAGAGAGGCTGAAGGGGCATAGACAGGGACAGGTCCTCACCTTCCTGTCCCAGCCTGGGGACCGTGAAGCCCCCAGAAACCTAGAAGCCTCCAGTCTTCCATGACGCTGGTAGCGACCTCCCCTTGGTCAGCAGGAACTCACACCCCACCTCTTAACCATCTCTATCCCCCTCCCACTGGCAAACGATTTCATGTTACAAGCACTCCTTGGGCCTGTCCACGTGTCCTGCCATCCTTTTGCATTTGCCATGCAGCCCAGCTCTTAGCCCTGCTCTCCCAATAAGGAGAAGGCAGCCCCTGGGCAGCACCGAGGGCGGGGGCAGACACCGATGCCTCACTTCCTCAAAACTCTGTAAAGATGACGTACATACAGAAGAAAACTTATGCGAGCAAGAACAATATTTAAAACAAACGCCTGTGGATTCCACCACCTATTTTAAGAAATAGTCAGCTGCTCTTTCAAACTCTGGATGGAGGCAGTTTCAAACTCCAAGGAGAGGCTCGCCCAACCCCCTCTGCGTGCTGCTTTTGCCTCCCTGGGTCAACAGGCCCCCATCACCTCTCCTGCCCTCTCCACCCTGGACTCTGGGGCTATTTTGGGTGTGTACCAGTCGGGGTTAATCTCCTTAAGCGATGAGCTGTGCTGCCCAGTGCACTCCTGACGCAGCCCGGCCCTCTGCAAAGGGCATTCGGAGGGTTGGTGCTGCTGGCCTCAGGCCTTCCCCAAGAGATGCCACGGACACTGAGCCGAGAACGAGAACTGGTGGGGGTGGGGCGAGCTAGCACTGCAGTGGGAGGGGGCTGCCGGGGCTGTGCAGGCAGCGGAGGGGAAGGTCAGGAGGCTCAGGCCTCATGGCCGCTGGCTAGTGAGGTGCTTCAGGTTTGCTTCTCAAGTTTAGCTCTAGGGAGAACCTCCCTCCACCCCAGCTCAGCTGCCCCCGCACCTGGCTGGGTACAGGTGCTAATCCCCAGCCCCTGGTAACACCAGGGAGAAGGAAGGGGGAGGCAGGCTGGAGATTTTCTTTCCCACTTGGGAAGGAAAGAGAACGCATGAGTTGACCCGCTGGGATCTGGTTCCTGAAACCTGAGCCCAGGACACGAGTTTCACTGAACTGCTGGCTACACGCTTGCCCAGGGGCTTTGTCTTCCACCTGGGCTGAAGGTGAGTTGCCAGAGGACCGGGCGGAATGATACTGGCTGAGAGGTCTGGCCCTTTAAAGGGAGGGAGAGAAGCCGGGGTCAGTCCTTCCAGGCTCTACCTCTGGCTTCACCTTAACCACCTGCTAACATTCATTCAACAAACAGAGGCTGGGGCCTACTGTGTGCTTGTGTGCTGGGCCCTGTGTTAGCATTTGCCCTCCGGAATCACATGCGCTGGTAATGGAGACGGCCAAGAAAGCAGATAATTCCAAAACAGCCATGTCCCGAGGCGGGTGGAACAGAGTGGTATTGGATTAGAGGCTCAGACAAGGTGCCTGGGGGGAGGGACAGGGAAGACTACAGACTGCCTGCAGGAGTGTCGCCCCAGACAGGGAGGGACAAACAGGAGTTGACCTGGAGGTGATGGGGCATATTTATGAAAGAGGTGGTAAACAATCCAGAAGACCCCTGGAATATTCCACCCGCTGAGGGAGAAGCAGCCCAAGGTCCCTTCCGCAGTCCAGACCCACTTAGCATGTAGCCAGAGCATGACTGTGGGGGCTCTCTCCCCAGGAAAAGCCAGAGCTTACGACCCACACTGGGCCTGCCTCCCACTCTTGGTTTCTATTTTTTTTCATTTATTATGAAACATTTTAAACATATATACAAAAGAAAACAATATAATGAACACCCATGTAGACTCATCACTTAGCTTCCAAAATTATCAGCTGGTGGCCAATCTTGTTTCATCTATATTCCCACCCAGATCATTTTAAAGCAAATTCCCAAATCCAATCAACTCTTCCCATAAATATTTCAATATTTATGTCTAAAAGATAAGGATGCTTTAAAAAGTATATCCACAACACCATGATCACACCTAAAAGGAATTAACAAAAATTCCTTAACACCATTCAATATCTCATCAAGATTAACTTTCTGTAATCCACCCTTGCTTTTAATAGTTGTGTTCCTGCTCGCAGGGGCGGGGAGATGAGCATTCGGTCGGACTGTATTACAGCTGCTGCTCCCATGACAACGCGTGAGTTTGGGACACGGCTCTGCAACACTCTGGTGGTCCATGTGCCTGTGTTTTGCGACCTCATTAGATTATAAATTCTTCAGGGCAGGGACTAGCATTACTAGTGTGGCGGAGAGGAGGAAGCACAGATCTCAAAGTCAGGCAGACCACTTATTAGCTGTGTGATCCTGAGACACTTATTCAACCTCTCTGAGATAATGGGAATAGAAATATCTATCTCCCAAGAATTGTCAGGCTTAAACAAAAGAAAGGGTGAACGTGGTTGGCATGTAGAAGGTTCTTAGTAAATGTTCATCTTGCCGCTCTTTCTCAAGTCAAGAGAAACAGGCTCATGGTTACTCCCTGTTTTGACAACTGTCTAGTTCCTCGCCTGGAGTGAGGGCCGCTGTTAGTGAGGGCTACAGTCAGCGCAGCAGAGGGGGCCCCACCCACCCTTCTGCGTCCGTCCGCGGTGTCGGGACCCCCACCCTGAGCACCCAGGCTTTGCTTGTTTACTCGGGCCACTCGCTGAACCAACAGGCATGACTCGTGCAGCCCTCAGGGGACGGAGGGAAGGGAGGGGCTTGGCAGGGGTAGGGATTTGCTTTTGGCTGGCTTCGCCAATTTCTGGGTTCCTCGACCCAAAGGAATTAACTTCATAGCTGCCCTTTATAGAGTGTTTATTACATGCCGAGCTCTGTGCTACGTGCTTTATCTTGTTACCCCTTTTCGTTTTCACAGCAGCACGATGAGATGGGTACTGTCATCCCCATTTTGTAGATGAAGAAACTGAGTCTTAGCACTCAAACCAGTTTTCTCTGATACCGAAATCCAAGTTCATTACTGCACGCTCACTACTTCACTAATGGTGCTAAAGAGGCCACTTTCTAGGGTTCACTCCCATTCACCCAGATTTACAAAGATCACTTCTGCCTGCAGCTCAGTAAGCGCCCCGAAGTCCAGCCAGCCGTTATGCGGACGAGGTGGAGCCGGTGGGTGGGAACCGCCCGCCTCTGTGAGGGAAAATGGCCCTAAAGGCTCCTCCACGAGCAGGGCTCTGTCTGCAGAGAGAGGCATGGGCCTGGCAGGGCGGGGAGAGCAGGCAGGGGAGCCAAGGCTTGCCACGGAATTCACCAGCTAAGGAAAAAGGCTACGAGCATGAACTTTCCAGGAACGTGAGAATTCCTCACACTGTGGCCTGAACATCTTGCTAGTGATGAAGAGTGTTCTATTTGACTTCAGCCTCAGGAGTAGCTTTCTGAGCACCAGAAGCAGCCACTGGGCGTGAGGCAGTGATGAGCACAGGGCCTGGGGACTGGGAGTGAGGGACAAGCACAGCCAAAGGTTTGCAGGGGTGCCAAGGCTCTGGCTGTGTGCCGTTTCTCTCTGTGTGCCCCCTGATAGCTGCCCTGAGGACCAGGCCTTCACAGTAAGCGCTGTCGTCTTTTCCATAAACGTTTTCGTATTTATTCATCACGATCACAGTCACATCGGGGCAACCACCTTGTGCACAGGACATAAATTCCCAAGCCTCCTGGCTTCCCGAACTCTCCCCACTTCTTGGCAAAGCCTTAACCACAGGCCCCGGCGGGCGGGGAGTGGGGGAGAGATTCAGGGCAGGCAGCTCCAGCTCCTCCCCTCCCTTTGCCTTGCCCTTCTTCCTCCTCCCTACTTGCCCATCCCTGCGCTCAAGGAGTCAGGGCTGTGTCCACCAACATGCTCGGGGACTAGCAGTCAACATAGTTTCATACCCAGCCAGACAGTCCACAGAAGTTTCAGATAATATTCCCTCCATCAGTTCCTCCGTGAAAATGAGCATGTCATTTGAAGCTCTGAGCCTCAGTTTCCATAGAAGTAAAACAAAAACAAGAATTGAGACTGAACTTTCTCTTGCAATAATTTACAAGCAACAGATAATGTACAAGAGATGTGGCTGAGCAGAAGAGAACTAGTGCAAATAATCAGAAGAACAGTTTTCCCCACTAAACACTCTTTCCTAGGGGCAAAGGGAGCCTGGAAAGTCATTCTCAATTGCGGACCAGTCTAGTTTATCCAAAGAAAACTCACATATGAACACAATGGCGAAAAGAAAAATTCCTCCACGCCAGCCCTGAAAGCGAGTTATGCTTTAGCCCATCCTAAATGTGGGCAGTGGCTTCCATAAACATCTCTCCTCTTCCCTCCTCTGTCCCCTTCCGGTGAAATATCTTCATCCCCCAGCAAAATGGCCTTGTTAGCTCATAAAAGGGAGAGTGCAAAAAACAAACAAACATCTTCCCTGGGAATAAAATTGAAGCTATCACACTTTGAAGACACATTTCCCAGCCCACAGGCCCCTGGCCCTGTCTCCATTTGCTTTGGGAAGCCCACCTGCCCCTGACCCTCCTCAAATGGTCCATGTGCCACAAGAGACCCATAGAGACGGGGCTTAGAAATGAGTCTTTCTCCCACATGGAGGGTTTAGCTTTCTCTTTTTGGGTGTCTGGCAGGAGACTGCAAGTATAATTCTGTCCTTTTGCCCCTCCTCATATATGGGCTGGGATGAGTGTTGAAGAAAAAGAAAGGTATTGAGGGACCAGGATGGAGTCAACTTGACAATGAACTGTTCAAGGACACCTTCCAGCTCCCATTCTACCAACAGGCCTATTTGATTTGGTGGGATGGTGTGTTCCTCCAACATATCCACCTGCCGCTTATAAAACAGAAGTTAGGGGTAAGAGAGTCACACTGCTAGTTCGATGTAGAATAATCAGTTCTGCAGCATTAAATCCTTTGCCAACAAGAACTTTTCTTCTAAGGAAAGAAGCATCCTAGTCACAGAGTCAGCGTCTCCAGCCCTCCCTCCCTCCCTCCTTCCCTCCAGGGTTGTGCTCACTCACATCCATGGACATCTCCCTCTGGATAAGTTTCTTGGTCTCCTTTTCGCAGAAGTTGAGCATGGCTTCCCGGTTGTACGTGCCCGTGGACTGTTTCTCCGTCTGGTTTCTCTGCCGCAGCCCCACGGGAACAGTCCCATCTGGGTCCACCACATCCAGCTCCTTCTCCAGCTCCTCCATCTCCTCGGGAGACAGGGTGGACAGCAGGCTGTCGATGTCGGGGTCTTCACTCACCTGCCGGCGGTACTTGGCTACCCTGGACATCTTGGCAAAGTGGGCTAAGGCTCTTGCCAGAGGCTATGGGAGTCCTGGGGGGCAGGGAAGGGAGAGGGTGAGCTGATCTGGACGGAGCAGAGTGGGCTTGGGAGCAGACCCCCAGCTGGTGGAGGGCTGCAGCTCCTCGGCCTGCTGTGCTACAGGTGCTGAAGTGTTAACTGCTCGCAGCAGCCTCCCTGCAGCCCAGGGCTAGTGGACCCTGGCTGCTCTAACCAGTGGCCAATAAGACGCGACAACTGCCCAGCCCCGAAAGGAGAAGCCAATACCCGAGCTGGGGGCGGGTCTGCCTCGCTGTCAGAGCTGTTTGAAACTTGAGGACATTCCAGGGAATCTTGGAGCGCTGCGTGACCAAATTTAGTACAGAGCAGTTTAGCCTTTTAAAGACAAGGGGCCACGCAATGAGAAAAAGATACAAAAATGCAGAGGCTGGCAGAGCAGATCACAGCCACGGAGAGCCAGACAAGCAGGAACGAGGCCATGGGGCTTTGTGAACTGGCCAGCACGAGGCATGTTCAAGCACATATTTTACTTCTCCATCACCGGGTGGATGTCGCTGTGGTCAGTGTGTGGTTCTTTGACTTCTTTCTACTGTATTTGGTAATGTGCTGGGGGGCTCCCAGGCATTTATGGCCCCAGGAAAGATGCTCAAGATGAGTGGCCAATGCCCCTAACCACCTCCCTACCCATTCTCTTCTTCCAAGGACAACCTGAATGCTGGGCACCCAACACTCTAGCCTCCTTTGGCCACTTTGAGAGAGAGACAGAGAGAGAGAGAGAGAGAGAGAGAGGAGAGAGAGAGAGACAATCCTTCTCACTCTGTACCAAAACTGAAAACTGGCAGGCTGTTTGGGGAAGAGTAGGATCTGCAGAAATCGGGAAACTCTTAAAGGGCTGTCACTTTCCATGAAGCTCCAAGGCTCTTGGGAAAAGGGTTCAAACCTCCTCCAGTTCTCAAATGCTTCTTCCTCTCCCGGGGCATCTGTAGACAGACCTCCTTTGGGAGCACAGAGGAGGAGCTGGCAGGTTGCCACCCACGTATAAATCCAGAGCACGATTTAGCGTGTCTTCAGGGAAACAGAATGCTGGGCTGTTGGGAGAGATACTATTGCAACAGGTCTGGCGTGTTTCATAGAACGGCTTTCCACTGCTCATCCATCATGCTGCCCTGCACAAGTCACAGAGACATTCAATCTCCTGCCCCCCTCCCTCCTGCCACAAAATCCCTTCTAGAAGCCCTGGTGTAACCCATCAGGGTAGATGCTTCGATCTTTCCTGGCATCTTTCCATCCTAAGCCAGAGAGAGACGGTCACTTGATCAGCATTCGCTGAGTCCAGGGATCGTCTGGGACTAAAACTTGGCCGTGGCATTTAACGTCCACTAGCTCAGCTTTAGGTTGAGGCTGGGGAGAGGAATGGTGCTCGCTGGTGGGACTAGAGGACAGAAGTGAGGCAGGCAGAGCTAAGAGGGGAGAGTGGAGGAAGGGCTCCAGGAAGCCTGGGGGCTGTCATGTTAACAGTCAGTAGTCAAGCTGGTGGTCACACAGTAGGTACACATTAATATTTACTGATTGCCTATTATATGTCAGACATTGTTCTAAGAACAAGGGATGTAACTAAAGATACAAAATCAGTGTGGTCCCTGGCTTTTTGGACTTACATTCTAACAGTGAAGATATAATAGTTATTAAACAAATAATTTTAAATAATCCATTAAATAGCTAAAAGTTGGAGAAATGTCTCAAAAGAGAAGTACAGGGGCTATGGGAAAAACACGGCAGGGGAGGCTGGACAGCAGTGTGGTTTCACAGTTAAGAGCTTGGGCCCTTGAGGCCAATGGACCTGTGCTAGGTCCTGGTATTGCCACTTACCAGCCATGCGACTTTGGGCAAGCCACCTTCTTCTCGGAGACTTGGCTTCACCATCTGTAAAATAAGGACAACGGTTGTGCCTACCACGCAAGATTGCTGTGAACACGAAATTAGGTCATACACATGAAAACACTTAGTCGATACACCTGATTCATGGTAAACACAGTATTTATCAGTAAATACATACTATTATAATTATTTACTCTTGTCCTATGTTCTTTTCACCCCATCCCACCTCTTCTCTCACCTTTTCCTCTCTTTCCTTCAACAGTAACCACCCTCAATACACACACACACACACACACACACACACACACACACACTTATCTTCTCACTGGGCTCTCACTTCATTCATTCATTCAAGCATTTATTCGGATACTATTTTGTATATGTAGCACCCTGCCAGGCACTATGAGGAGAGGGATACAAAAATAATCATGACATTGTTCCTTTGTTATTCTCTTTAAAATGTATACTTTAATGGGATAAAAAATAATTAGAATGTAAGGAAAGTAAAGCAAGCTAGAGAGGCGAAGGAACTGTTAAGAGCGCAGCTGAATACACATTAACTTTGTAGGGAGCCAGAGTCAGGGCGCGATAACAGAGGACTTGAGCTAGACCGCCATGGGCTTTCCGTTAGATTGTTGGGTGGACACGGCACGCCTTGCACCCACCCCCTGCCCCCACGCCCACTCAGGTCAGTCACTCTTTACTCTCGTGGTGCCTAGAAAAGGCATCATCTTCTGGGGGCCCTGGCTCTGGGGCCAACTCAGCCACTCTCTAGTCCCCCAGTCAGCTAAAAGCAGCTCCCTTCCCAGCTTCCAAGGATTCTTCTTTCTCAGGATTTTTGTAAAAATAGTCACTGCACCCCATGGAGGAATCAGAGCCTGAATGCAAATAACTACCTTCAGCCCCAGGGTCAGCCCCTGGACCATCTGGTTTCAGCGGCCTGCTCGTCTGGGCCCATCCTCAAAAATTAAATCCACAGCTTCCAAATTTAAATGGCAGGACTCACGGCCTCCTAACCAAAGGTTTCTACACATAAAACCCCGTATCTTTTCTGCCTCAGGTCCCACAATTCCAAACAGCTGGCTCTTCTGACAAGCCTTGGACTCCATCGGAATCCTTTTACTCCCTAGAGCCCCAGGGAGACTGCTCACAGCTCTGAAAGTCTTCCCTTGCAAGGTATCACAGCTGGGGCTGGAGGATTTGGGAGCACAGAGCCCAGGAAATACAGCCACCTCCAGCCCCTGCAACAGGAGGCCGCCGCCCCACCCACTCCGTAGGGGGAATGGCTGTCCAAGCTCAGAATCCACTTCCACGTGAAACAACTTCATCCTGGGTATCAGGCAACTCTGGCTCGGCCTGTTCCTCAGAGGAAAAGAAGCACTGTTGTGACTAGAGGGACGGAGAGAGAAAAGAAGGAAGAGACCCCAAGCTCCAGTGGAAATGCATGGGGGTGGCAGGGGAGAATAAGGATCTGGAACCAATGTAACTAATGCCTAAGTGGCTCTCAGCTGGGCTGAATGGCCCCAGGAAAGTCACATTTTCAGGAATATAGGGTGGCAGTATAGTATAGCAGATAAGACTACAGGCTCTGGAGTCAAATGACATGGGCTCGAATCTAAGATGTGCGACCTTGGGTAAGTTATTTAACTTCTCCGAGCCTTAGGAAATGGAAAATGAGGATATTAAAATATCTACAAGCTGGACCCAATGGTGCGTACTTGTAGTCCCAGCTACCTGAGAGGCTAAGGCAGGAATATTGTTTGAGCCCAGGAATTCGAGTCCTATCTGGACAAAATAGTGAGACACTGAAACTAAAAAAAAAAAAAAAAGCATCTACCTAGAAACAAAAATGCCTAACTCACAGAGTTATAGAACTAAGTATATCAAATAAGATAATGTGTACAAAGCGCTAACAGCATCAGACACATTGTAAGCACTCAATAATGCTTGCTTAAATATAATAATTTAACTAGCTAAATTATTATATTTAAAGATCAATAGAGGTTCTGCCATAGGCAGGGGCCAGAGTATGTGACACCACAAAAGAGACAAATTTTCACACTGGTTCTCTTCTTTTGGGGGATGCAGAAAGTTTCCCTAGAAGAAAGCAGCAGGCTTTGTCTCTGGAAGCAAGCCACTGGCCCAGCACTCCTGAGATGAGCAGAAGTGGGCAGAGGAGAGCTCGAGACAGAACACAGGCCAGACAAATGTGTTCCTGAGAAAAGAGCAGGAGGAGAGAAAGGGGGGCAGAAAATGGACAAGAGATTATCTGCCTCACCTCCACTCTGGCCAGGCTGAAACCCACCAAATCAGACCCAGTCACAGACTAGAACCTCAAACCCAATAGGAGGCTGCGATGCAATCCTTAGTCATCCATGCCAGTCTGAGTTTCGTGGTGACTTGGACCAGGCAGGACTGGGGGTTTGGAGCCACATACATGGCCTGTGATTTCCTGGTGGTTGGACCTCTTGAGGCCCCAGCAGCCTCTGGCTCAATGAAACTCAAGCTACTGAGGTCCGGGAACCTCTGAGTTAGCATATACTGAGACCCGGGAGGGGCAGATTCCGAAAATGTCCATTCCTATGTGTACCTGGACCGCAAGGGGTTCCAGCAGCAGTCCCATACTGGGCCCAGAACATTAACTTCAAATATAATGTACCCTGGTGCGTTGACTCGCCAGTTCAAACTCCCCTCACTTTTATGGTGAGTTTTCTCTCGAGGACTTGCACTGCTTCCTCCTATCCTGCCTTTGTGTCATGGACCATTCCTCCAGGGAGGGCCACCACAGTCCCCTAGACTTCTTTGAGACTCACTAGGGAGAAATTAGAGTACTGATCTCTTTTCTTTGAACCCTTTTTAAAAGTTTCTTCACTCAGCACCCTGGAACCAAATGGAAGTGGGTATTTTTGAGGAGGGGTGACATCTTTCTCCTCTAGCCAACAAAGATTAAATCCTGGGCCTCGCCCATTCAAAACTATCCTGTTATCTTTTTGCAGTTAAAAGAGAGCAGAGAGTGAGAAGTCTAAGAATGCTTGTGGCCCCTTGAGCAAAGGCTCTCAGAACAGTAAACTTCGAGATAGGGACCCCTGGAATGAAATGAGCTGAGTAGCCACACCCAAATTTTGGACTTCAGCTTTGTAAACTCTGAAACTCAATATCATCACTGTGATGGTTAATTTTATGTGTCAACTTGAGTAGGCCATCGGGTGCCCAGATTAAACATTGTTTCTTTGTATGTCTGGGAGGGTGTTTCCAGATGAGAATAGCATTTGAACTGGTGGACTCAGTAAAGTAGATTTCCCTCCCCAATGTGGGTGGGCATCATCCAATCCATTGAGGGCCTGAATGAAAGAGCAAAAGGCAGAAGAAGGAGGAATTCGTCCCTCTTTTCCTGCCTCACTGATGAGCTGGGATATTTCATCTCATCTTCTCCTGTCCTAGAACTGGGATTTGCATCATCGGCTCCCCTGGTTCTCGGGCTTCTGGACTTGGACTGAATTATACCACTGGCTTTCCTGGGTGTCCAGCTTGCAGACACAGATCATGGGACTTCTCAACCTCCATAATCACGTGAGACAGTTCCTCATAATAAATTTCCTTATATACATACGACCTATTGGTTCTGTTTTTTTTGGAGAACCCCGACTATTCTTGGTGACTGAGTCAAAAGAACTGGCCTCACAAGAGGCAGATGCATAAACCAGTGTTGAGTACCAAGTGGACAAGAATAGTTATGAGAATAGGTCAGGGCATTCTCTCCTGTAAGGAGATCTATTTAGAAGCCAAATAATAATTAGAAGACTGCATAATAAATGTGGAATAAGAGCAAAGGGAAGCAGCTAGAGCTAAGGGCTATTTCATCTGGGTCCTGGTGAAACCTTGCCTTATGAGAGTGTAAATCTCTAGTTACTGAAATATTTATGTCCACTAGGTCTGGGGTGCTGACTAAACATCAGGTTCTTGCTCTCTGAGTTCCTCCTTTGAGGCTTCATGTTGCTCCTCTCCCACATTCTCTCTTCAGCTTGTACAGTTAATTAAAGTGTTCTTAATTACAGCTACATTCCAAACAGGCCTTCTCAAACTTATTCATCCAAATCAGATGACTAGTTTGAACTGTTCTCACATACAAGACATATTTACTGATAATCTTTGTTCTATGGAGGGTTCAATTCATCCGTTTACCTCATTTCCAGGCTTTTGGAGGGAACTTCACTCTTCTTTGTAGTCTTCTGTTACTTATTACACTGACTTTTCCATAAAATAAATATGTACATTTTAAAAATTTATTTTTCTTAGAGACAGTGTCTGGCTCTGTCCTGCAGGCTGGAGTGCAGTAGCACCATCATAGCTCAAACTCCTGGGCTCAGGCGATTCTACAGGCGCATGCCACCAGCCCAGCTAATTTTTTTTTTTTTTTTTTTTTAATGCTTTGTAGAGATGGGGTTTCTCAGCTATGTTGCTGACGCTGGTCTAGAACTCCTGGACTCAAGCAATCCTCCCGCCTCAGCCTCTCAAAGTGCTGGGATTACAGGCGTGAGCCACCGCACCCGAGCTGTGTTACAAAGTCGATTGGAAAAGTACAGAATGGAGAGGAGCACCTTTAACAGCCATCATATGATTGAGGTTTTTTTTTTGGTTTGGTATTTTTTTGTACTTTGTCCCCGCCCCTTTAGTCTCCTCCTCTCGGGGCTGAACATCCCTCACTCCCGGTGATCCTGGCGTCTATGTCCCGCAAATTGAGGGCTCCAAATTGGTCACGGCACTACAGATGGCCCAAATAGTTCCATTTCACAAACACTTATTGAGCATCTACTACATTCCAGGCACTGTGATTATTATAAAGGACTGAGACATCGTCCGCCCTAAAGGAGCTACGTGTAGTTGGTAAGATGTTCACAATCCATGACGAATAGGTAGCATTAATTCACAGTTGACAGCAAAAGTACTAAAAAAAAGAAACGTATTTAGGAAGTTTGAAGAATCCTAGCGGAATAATATCAGGTTTATCCCAGGCCACCGGGGTAAGGAACTCTTTGTCATTCACGGCTTCCGGTATACACAGCCTAGACTCGCGGCCTTCGAGGAGGTGGGCGGTGCTAGCCCCGCCAGGGGCCAGCGCCCCGCCCACAGCTGCCGTGGAGTGCCGGCTCCCATTGGCTGCGGGGGGAAACGATGATCCAATCCCCGTAGACCTCAGCGCCCTCCTCTCAGGATCACTTCCGCTGCTGGGGTCAGGCTCCGCCCAGCTTGCCCGGCATCACTTGCGCCGCTGGAATCAAGATGGAGGAGTATGCTCGAGAGCCTTGGTGAGTTTCATCCGCTGTCTTCTGTCCACGGCCCTCGTTCTGCCCTGTCTGGTCTCCCGAGGTGCAAGCCATACTCAGCCGCAGGCGCGTCACCCTGGGCCTGGTAACCGTGGGCAGTGCAGACTTGAGCATCCAGTCGGCTTCTCAGCCCTGTACCCCACCCCGTCCACTGGGCCTCGTGAGCCTCGCCGCCCACAACCCAGCGGCCCTGTGACCTTATGGTGGATGAGGAGGAGGTTCAGGCTTGGGTTTAATGGAGCCTCGGAACCTTCTCCCAACGCAGGGCACAGTTGGCCTTGTGCAGGGTCCGTTGTCTTCTCTGCCCGCTGAGGTGACCTTGGACGCGTTTCTGCGCCTCGCCTTGCTCAGTTCCTGTGTTGAGGAAAGGAAGATAGGCCTCTGAGGGATTGCTGTTCTTGAGGCCTGCCTTGTACCATGATACGTGTACGCAGGATGAAGCATTTCAAATGAGTGGAACATAGATTTTACCCAAGGGGGTTAGATAAACTCCGTTAGGCTGGAGTCTTGTTTTCTTGCTTGGAATTATCCCTTGGAGGGGAGAGAGGGGCAAAAGTTATCTGTAATATAGGAAGAAATAGTAACTTATGTTCTCGGAAAAGCCATTAGCAGAAATTTATTCTTTCATTCAGCATTTATTGAGTGAGGGCTCTGTGTTAGCAGGTGGTTAGGTTCAAGGAATAAAAGCATGAATAAATTAGGCACATAGATAATTATAAAACGGTGTAATTGCTATCAGAGAGTAGTCCCAGGTTGTCTAAGTTTAAAGTTTCTGGGGTCATAAGTGAAAAATCAAATTTGGGCTAATCAC
The DNA here is from genome assembly GCF_000956105.1 of Propithecus coquereli. Lineage (NCBI taxonomy): Eukaryota > Metazoa > Chordata > Mammalia > Primates > Indriidae > Propithecus > Propithecus coquereli. The sequence goes on from NW_012150741.1 coordinate 291,678, forward strand.
TTCTTTTTTTTATTATATAAGAGCAAGAACCAAGGTGTGCTCAAGTTGTGAAAATGCCCAAGACTCTGAATTATCATTACATTTCTATCCTTAGCCCTGAAGCCTGCTTTATGCTTCCTCTCCCCAACCCCCACCAAATGGCATACAGGATATATGTTTCAGTGCCTCCTGGCTCTTCAAACTTGCCTTCTTCAAAGGCAGTAATCCCCTTCATGGATTGTGCTCAGATATGCAGGACTCAGCACTCTGTAAACTTCTGCTTGATATGGTGTAAAGACAGCTTAACAGGGGGGTAAGGTATTTAACTTTGTTGAGATAAGGAACTTATAAAAATAATGAGTTTTCATCTACTAAATCAGTAGGTAGCCCTTTGCTTTCTCTTAGTACGTATGTCCTAAAGCAATATAGTCAGTTATCTGGTTAGTTTTATAGTCAAAACTGCTTTGATCCTTTGACTGCTCTGTTGCTGTGGAAACTGTTGCATCCCTTACTGTGTTAGCAAAGAAGGTTTTATGGTTTATGAATGAGAAATATGATCATCTTTTTTTTCCCCCTGTTCTTAGCCCCTGGCGAATTGTGGATGACTGTGGTGGGGCCTTTACAATGGGTACCATTGGTGGTGGTATCTTTCAAGCAATCAAAGGTTTTCGAAATTCTCCAGTGGTAAGTGGGTGATGGTCTTATTTTATCATCACCTGATAGGTGGCTTTGGGAATATTACTGGTGGTCCCATCAGTGGGTAGAAGTGCATTATACTTCCAATATATTATATTTTTGGTTGCTTCCTTTTGTTTTGTTATAGGGAGTAAACCACAGACTACGAGGGAGTTTGACAGCTATTAAAACCAGGGCTCCACAGTTGGGAGGTGAGCAGAATTTTTTCTGTTTATTTGAAGATGGAGCTATGTTTTTTCTTTTTAGATGATAACAGTTAGTGATTTTAATTTGGTCTAACAGCTTGTCACAAACTAATATCCCTGTAGGTTCTTCTTGATTTATGGTTTGTTCAGAAAGTTAACTTGAGTTATTGTATTCATTTGAAAATTTTGTCTGTGTCCTTCAGATGCTTAGTGATTTTTTTTTTTTTTTTCCTTCTCCAGAAGGAAGACAATGTGTTTAAAGTTCAGGTTTGTGAGAGTCAGGAATGATAGCTTCTGAGGTAACATAAAGCTGAAGAGAATGTGATCTGAAGGATTGGGGTTTCATGAGAGAGAAACTGATCAACCTGATTGGGCTCTTCTCCAAGGTTAGCTTTTGGACATTGTACA
>NW_012150741.1:293740-299371 GCF_000956105.1 Propithecus coquereli
ATTTGCCAAGCACTATGCTAAGTGTTTTACAACATTATCTTATTTAATTCTCACCAAAGTGAAAGAAGTTAGTACTGTTATTGTCCTCATTTCTAAATGAGGAAATTGAGGCCCTGGGTGTTAAAGTGGTTTGGTTGAAGTATGTTTTTTGTTTTTTTTCCCCTCTGTGATAATTGTATACTCTGGAAAATAAATAATAACTAATTTTCCTGTTTTCATGGTTACTGTGTTGTTAAAGAATGAAAAGTTGTATTAAAGTCACACCAAACCCTGAACCTCTGGTATATGCAGAAGCCATATAGGTCTTTACTTGGTTTTGAGATGCTGTTTCTATCACCTTGACTTCATTGAGTTAAAAATCAATCAAATAACTGTCACTGCCAAGAGAAGCCTAAGGAGACATTACAACTAAATGAAATGTAGTGCCCTGGAACAGAAAAAGGACATAAAAACTAAGGAAATCTGAATTAAGTATGGACTTCAGTTAATAATAATGTATCAATATTGGGTCATTAGTTGTGACAAATGCCCCGTGCTGTTGTAGATGTTAGTTATGGGGAAAACTGGGTGTGAGATATATGGCAACTCTCTATACTGTCTTCACAACTTTTCTAAATACATCTAAATCTAAAATTACTGGAGCCTGGCTCAGTGGCACATGCCTGTAGTCCTAGCTCTTCAGAATGCTGAGGTAGGAGGATCACATAAGTCTAGGAGTTTGGGGCCAGCTTGGGCAATATAGCGAGACCCTGTCTCTTTAAAAAAAAAAAATCTAAAACTATTATAAAATTAAAAGTTTATTTTTTTAAAAAGCAGGGTAAAATAAAGGAAGAGTGGATGGTGGTATGAGTGAATAGGAATCATCCATTTTAAATCCTTGAGATCAGCCTCTTTTGGGAAACAGTAGATTGAGAAGTTCTAGTCTTGAATTCCAAAAATAGACATACACGTACACAAGCACAAACAGCTAAAAACATGACACCATGATTTTAATTGTCAGCATTTCTGGGGGTGACATTTTCAATTTAATTTGCTGTGAGCATTTACAAAGGCCTTTAAATCAAGATTCAGGGACAAGTAATATGGAAAAATCACAGTTGTATCCTGAAAGGTTTTATATTTTCATAGGGGGAATAAGATAGGGTTTTGACATGTCTCTGTTATTCTTTAAGCACTCCGTTGCATTTTGGGAGAAGATGTTCCAGGTCCATTTTGTACTTTCCCTGTCCTAGCCATAGAGTCAGCCATTTCCCCTAGTTCCTTTTAGTTGAAAAGGGTATTTAGAAGCCAAACTATGGGCACTGAGTGTGTTATTATTATTATTATTGGGGTGTTGCTATTCCCAGGCCCTCTTTGTAATAGAGCTTGAAAATATGTGTCCTGTATGTATATGTATATGTAAACATACACTAATGACATACATATACACACAAATTTATATTTCTATAAATCTGTATATATTAAAAATCATGAGTTAACATTGATACCTTGTAATTCCAAACCAGCCCCACAGAGTTTATTATTTTCACTCTTTTCACATTATACCCCCCTCCTTTCCCTACTTGGGCTTTCGCACTCTGCAGCAGGGTGCCCTGGATATACTCTGACATTCCATGCCAGGCTACCCTCCGCTGTGAATCTCTCCTCACTCTGGTCATTCTCTGACATCCAGGGGTATTGACATCTGCCTCACCTTGCTCTGGCTCCCCACCAGGCTACCCTTCTGCGTAGATACCCGGCTTGGACTTAAACTCTCCATTCTCTTAGCTTACTCTGGCAGTGATTCTTAGGGAATGGGGAGATTTCAGACCCTCGTAAGGAAATGGGAGAGTCTTGTCTGAAAAATTTAGTGAAGTAGTTCTAATATACCTAGACATCATAGCTCTTTCCCAGGGCATAGAATTACTGAAGAAAAAGAACTGATTTATTTTTATGTAGTATGTGATATCTAATATTGGACCAAAACTGAGGGAGCTTTTGCTCTAATTCACTGGTACTATCTACTAGATTTAACTGATAACGTGAGAACTAGGAAAGATCCAGGAGATGGGCTGGTTCAAATATTTGGTGGAACTCAGTTTATTGCTCTTGTTAACACATCGTGTTATCTGCTACCCTGAGATTTCAAGGGGTAAAGAATAAAGTGACTAGGGTTCATTCATGCAGCTTTTCTTTATTTTCTTTTCTTTTCCTTTCCTTTCCTTTTCTTTTCTTTTTTCGGTCTTTCGTTCTTTCTTCCTAGTCAAATGAAGCGTTTAGTCTTATTAAGTATAATAACTCTTTTCATATAATACATATCTTCTGTATTCATTTTAGCAGATTTGGAAAATAAAGGCACAAAGATATTAAATCATCTGTTATGTCACCCAGAAATGCCGACAATTAAAATCTTGGTGTTGCCAGGCACGGTGGCTCACACCTGTAATCCTAGCTCTCTGGGAGGCCTAGGCGGGCAGATTGTTTGAGCTCAGGAACTCGAGACCAGCCTGAGCAAGAGTGAGACCCCGTCTCTACTAAAAAAAATAGAAAGAAATTAGCTGGACAACTAAAAATATATAGAAAAAAAAAATTAGGCATGGTGGCACATGCCTGTAGTCCCAGCTACTCGGGAGGCTGCGGCAGTAGGATCGCTTGAGCCCAGGAGTTTGAGGTTGCTGTGAGCTAGGCTGATGCCACGGCACTCACTCCAACCAGGGCAACAGAGTGAGACTCTGTCTCAAAAAAAAAAAAAAACAAACTTGGTGTTATATTTTTAGATTTTGTTTGTACTTGTATATGTATGTGCGTGGGTCTTTGCTTCTTTGTTTTGTAAAATTATTTTTGTGTCTAGGTAGAGTTTAAGTGCCAAGCAGTCTGCTGATTTAAAGTTGTTTTTAGATTTGTGCTTGAGAAATAAAGGAGGGAGGAAAGATAGTTTCCATTCCCTTGATGTTCCATAATTATAGCTACTTATATCAATCCTTTGCCACTTGAGCATATATTGGCTTACACATGTAATACATTCCAGAATGGCTGAATTTCTTTTGTATTAATATTTCCATCAGTGATTTTCATAGAGTAGATGCTCAGTGACACTTAATGAAGAGAGGAAAAAATAGAGATAAGTAAAGGTATAAAAGAAAAGGAGAAGGCAGGAGGAAGCAGGTTGGTTTGATTTTGTGTATTGCTGCATAAGCAGAGATGTTGTTCTGAAAGGGTGATTTGCATGTTGTTAGACACATGCAGCCTGACTATTAGTCCTGGCTTATTTCTTCTAGGCTTTGGGCCATTGCTAATTTTCCAGCTGATATAAATATAATCTGAGCTTTATTCAAAAGATAAGTATTCTGACTTTCGTTCAGTGTTTATTCAAACCTGTGTTGACATGTATTTTTTTGGAGTATGAGGGTTTTAAAAACATACTGAGTGTTATATAAAGTTAAATTTTTGACTATAACATTTTAAGTATAAGGTGAAATTAGTATCTGTTTGTTTCTTTTTAAAATGAAATAGGTAGCTTTGCAGTCTGGGGAGGTCTGTTTTCCATGATCGACTGTAGTATGGTTCAAGTCAGAGGAAAGGAAGATCCCTGGAACTCCATCACAAGTGGTGCCTTAACAGGAGCCATACTGGCAGCAAGAAGTAAGCGATCATTAAAGACACAGGTAGAAGCCACACTTTTTGGAAAGACTTATCTGTCTTAATTCAATGACATCTGTAATATATAAAACTGAGCGTTGCTTAATTTGGTATAGCATGAATACACAGTATTCATGTTATTCAAATTCACTATATCAGTATATAGTGATTTGAAAAAAAGTAAGGGGATTTATTTATTTGGAACATTTGAGAATGAGATAGCATGGGGTTCTAACCCTTATATTACAGTGGTTAAGAACATTTTAGGACCCACTTCTGCCATTTATTAGTTGTGTGACTGGGTAATTTACCAACCTTTTTGTGCTATTGTTTCTTTATCGGTATTCTGGAATTAATAATAGTACCTGCTACATAGGGTTGTTATAAATAAAGAGCTTAGAACCATCTTATGGATCTTTGGGACAGAGAGAAATCCAGAATTTCTTTGGGCTTAGTAGTTTAGACCAGCAGTTCACAAATTTTTTCTGTAAAAGGCCAGAAAGTAAATATTTTAGGCTTTGAGCAGCTGTGTGGTCTTTGTCACAACTACTCAACTCTGCTGTCCTAGCATGAAAGCAGCCACAGTTATTACATAAACGAAAGAGCATGGCTGTTGCCCAATAGAATTTGCTTTACAAATACAGGCAGTGGGCTGGATTTGACCTGTGTGCCGTAGTTTGTTGACTGGGTCTTGGACAATGAGAACAAGAGTTTGGAAATGGGAGGAACCATATAGATAGCGCTCTCCTTTGCTATCTTTTACAGTAAACTAGATTTCTATTAAGGTAATCTCTTTGTCATTAAATGTCTTCAGATGGACCAGTGGCCATGGTTGGGTCAGCCGCGATGGGTGGTATTCTCCTAGCTTTAATTGAAGGAGCTGGTATCTTGTTGACAAGATTTGCATCTGCACAGTTTCCCAATGGTGAGTCTCCTTTCTACTTAATACCACAGCACAAACATTTTGGAATGGTTTCCGGATGTTAAGAAAGAACATATTTTGTCTGGTAGTTTTTGATTTCTCTGTATTATGTATTAATATGGTGTGGTTCATGAGGACTATGATGATAGGCTCTGGTTCTAGTTGAAAAGGTGGACATGAATGTAATCATTATTTTTAACCACAAAAATAAAAATGCTTTGGTTAGATAATTTGTTTTTGATCCTTCATTATAGTTCTTAAGTTTTATCAGTGCTTATTTGCTTATTCCAAGAAATTGATGGTCATTCTAAAGGTGCTTGGATAATGGTTATACAGATGTGTAACAATAATGGTAGTCAATTGACAACTTCTAACTGTACATCTATGTGCCAGGCACTGTTGTAGGTGCTGAGGATACAGTAGTGAACAGGACAGTCCGTGCCCTCAAGGACTTAACGTTCTAGTGAGGGAAGACAGACTAACACATTAATAGATAAACAAGATTATTTCAGATAGTGTTGCTTGCTTTGAAGAAAATAAAATAGATTAGTAGAAAGTGACTTACGTTTGGGAGGGTCACTTTAGGGTTCATAGGAAAAGTCTCTTTGAAAAGTTGGTAATGTAATTTGTTGCTAATTGTTCCTCTTATGTGATGCATAGGAGAAAAGTTAAATTATGGGCTGAATGATCATTATATGGTCATAGAATAATATTTTGTCAGCTGTTAACTTGTACAGTTTCTTCTATTTTTATTTTTTATTTTTTTTTAAGGGACAGAGTCTCACTCTATTGCCCAGGCTGTAGTGCAATGGCACAATGATAGCTCACTGCAACTTCCAACTCCTGGGCTCAAGCCATCCTTCTGCCTCAGCCTTCTGAGTAATTAGGACTACAGTCACGTACCATGACACCTGGCTAATTGTTTAAATTGTTTGTGGAGACAGGGTCTTGCTACGTTACCCAGGCTGGTCTTGAACTCCTGGGCTTAAGTAATCCTTATGCCTCAGCCTCTCGAGTAGCTGGGATTACAGGTGTGAGCCACCCTGCCTGGCCATTAACTTGTACGGTTTCTCGTAACTATCAAAAATTGC
>NW_012150741.1:299421-301176 GCF_000956105.1 Propithecus coquereli
AAAGTTTATTTTTTTAAAAAGCAGGGTAAAATAAAGGAAGAGTGGATGGTGGTATGAGTGAATAGGAATCATCCATTTTAAATCCTTGAGATCAGCCTCTTTTGGGAAACAGTAGATTGAGAAGTTCTAGTCTTGAATTCCAAAAATAGACATACACATACACAAGCACAAACAGCTAAAAACATGACACCATGATTTTAATTGTCAGCATTTCTGGGGGTGACATTTTCAATTTAATTTGCTGTGAGCATTTACAAAGGCCTTTAAATCAAGATTCAGGGACAAGTAATATGGAAAAATCACAGTTGTATCCTGAAAGGTTTTATATTTTCATAGGGGGAATAAGATAGGGTTTTGACATGTCTCTGTTATTCTTTAAGCACTCCGTTGCATTTTGGGAGAAGATGTTCCAGGTCCATTTTGTACTTTCCCTGTCCTAGCCATAGAGTCAGCCATTTCCCCTAGTTCCTTTTAGTTGAAAAGGGTATTTAGAAGCCAAACTATGGGCACTGAGTGTGTTATTATTATTATTATTGGGGTGTTGCTATTCCCAGGCCCTCTTTGTAATAGAGCTTGAAAATATGTGTCCTGTATGTATATGTATATGTAAACATACACTAATGACATACATATACACACAAATTTATATTTCTATAAATCTGTATATATTAAAAATCATGAGTTAACATTGATACCTTGTAATTCCAAACCAGCCCCACAGAGTTTATTATTTTCACTCTTTTCACATTATACCCCCCTCCTTTCCCTACTTGGGCTTTCGCACTCTGCAGCAGGGTGCCCTGGATATACTCTGACATTCCATGCCAGGCTACCCTCCGCTGTGAATCTCTCCTCACTCTGGTCATTCTCTGACATCCAGGGGTATTGACATCTGCCTCACCTTGCTCTGGCTCCCCACCAGGCTACCCTTCTGCGTAGATACCCGGCTTGGACTTAAACTCTCCATTCTCTTAGCTTACTCTGGCAGTGATTCTTAGGGAATGGGGAGATTTCAGACCCTCGTAAGGAAATGGGAGAGTCTTGTCTGAAAAATTTAGTGAAGTAGTTCTAATATACCTAGACATCATAGCTCTTTCCCAGGGCATAGAATTACTGAAGAAAAAGAACTGATTTATTTTTATGTAGTATGTGATATCTAATATTGGACCAAAACTGAGGGAGCTTTTGCTCTAATTCACTGGTACTATCTACTAGATTTAACTGATAACGTGAGAACTAGGAAAGATCCAGGAGATGGGCTGGTTCAAATATTTGGTGGAACTCAGTTTATTGCTCTTGTTAACACATCGTGTTATCTGCTACCCTGAGATTTCAAGGGGTAAAGAATAAAGTGACTAGGGTTCATTCATGCAGCTTTTCTTTATTTTCTTTTCTTTTCCTTTCCTTTCCTTTTCTTTTCTTTTTTCGGTCTTTCGTTCTTTCTTCCTAGTCAAATGAAGCGTTTAGTCTTATTAAGTATAATAACTCTTTTCATATAATACATATCTTCTGTATTCATTTTAGCAGATTTGGAAAATAAAGGCACAAAGATATTAAATCATCTGTTATGTCACCCAGAAATGCCGACAATTAAAATCTTGGTGTTGCCAGGCACGGTGGCTCACACCTGTAATCCTAGCTCTCTGGGAGGCCTAGGCGGGCAGATTGTTTGAGCTCAGGAACTCGAGACCAGCCTGAGCAAGAGTGAGACCCCGTCTCTACTAAAAAAAATAGAAAGAAATTAGCTGGACAACT
>NW_012150741.1:308196-311846 GCF_000956105.1 Propithecus coquereli
CTCGCTCTTGCTCAGGCTGGTTTCGAACTCCTGAGCTCAAACAATCCGCCTGCCTCGGCCTCCCAGAGAGCTAGGATTACAGGTGTGAGCCACCGCGCCCGGCCAAAGTCTCCTTTTTTTAAGAGCTGCATTTTTTTCTTAGTTTACAGGCCTTTCCATGTTTTGAAAACTAAAACTGTAGCTTTGTTCTATAGCAAGCTACAGGGTATCTTCCCATTTCAGAGCTCATTCCTTGCTTAATTGGTTATATAAATTAGATTACCAAGTTCTCTTAAAATATGACTAAGATACTTAAACTTTGTGAAAATAATTTTAAATAGCTACTGAAAAATATGTCAAGAGGTGGGAGAGATTCTTCCAATCTTGATATATGGCAGCTTGTTATAGCAATTGCTTTAAGAACTTGAATATTGCTTCTTGCTATAATTAATCCATCTGACTTTCCTAGCATAGCATTTGAAAGCTGTTCATTCTGGAACATAACAGAAATCAGTCTGTCATATATTATACCAAGTTTGAAGGTTCTCCACTATGCTAACAGGAATTAAGTGGATCTACAAAGAAATTCAGGTTACAGCTGTAACATGGCACGTAATTTTTTAGTTGATTGATTTACTCTCTATAGAGACTTGTTCTTTTTAATTATATAATATTCAGATGATTTTTTTAAACCCTTTTTCTTACTTGCAGGCCCTCAGTTTGCTGAAGACCCCTCCCAGTTGCCTTCAACACAGTTACCATCCTCACCTTTTGGAGACTATCGACAATACCAGTAGGACATCTTTCCCAAGATTTCTTTAACAGAATGAGTTGTAGTTTGAGAAGGATTCAGAAGATCAAGTCATAATCCGTTTTTAGAACCATAGGTTTTTAAAACTATGGCCAAATAGGCTATGAAGAAACATTTAGTACTTTTTTCTATTTAAAGGAACATGGGATAAGGGTCTTAAAAGATAATACATTTATTTATTCACACTTGAATTGCATTTGTGATCAAAATAAGTGTCTAATATCATTAAAAGAAAATGTAAGTGCTTAAAAGATGAAGGACCAAAGGGCAAATAACAGTGAAACGTGACCATCATTTCCTTGAGGACTTCTCTGCCTGGTTTGTGTGCTCTGTTATTCAAACAATAAAAAGCTCCTGGAACTAACTCTTTTTTTTAAGATAAGTTGTAGAGTTCTACTTTTCATGCTCGTATACTTCAAATAATGTGTGTTTTATAGTTAGTCCCTCATCTAACTTGAAGTGAATTATGTGTGAGAAGAATTATGCAGAGTCAACATGAATCCTTTTACAGTGGAATGCTCTATGGATTGAAGGATATGGTAAAATATTTGTACTCTGCTTTGAAAGTAAAGTATGCTATGTCTTGGTTTTGAAGATGTTAGATACAAAACTCTGTTACCTTTAGGGCTATTGTGTCTTGATTCCTGATAATCAGAAACTTTACCAGAAACAACTTGCTTCCAATATACTCAATTCTAATTGAAGAGTTTGTGGAGGGTACAGTGGTACTGGAAAAGTCCAGTGTTCGTTTTGAGCTTAAAAATAAAATGCGTGCTATTTTTAATGTGTTCTCTGAAGCTGCTCTTCATAAATGGTATATTTTGGGCATTGTTTGGTCCTGGAAACTGGATTAGCATTTCTGAAGAGGACATTCTCCTGATGATATTGGAAGTGACATGTAGCTTTATAGAAGACATAATATTAGTAATCCCCTATTTGCCTACATGTGTCTGAAATGGAGAGCAAATCCATGTGTGTACTGTAAACACACATTTATCTTTTGGCCCAATGCCATATACATAGTAAGCATTTAATTACTTACTGCAATATGGTAATTTAGGGTTTTTATTGTGATAAAATATACATAAAATTTTATTATCTTAAGAATTCGTAAGTGTACAATTCAGTGGCATTGAAATTGTTACAATGTGTGTCACCACTATGTATATGCAAAATGTTCTCATCATCACCAGTATAAACTCTGTACCCATTAAATAACAACTTCCCATTCTTCCCCCAACCCCTGGTAACCACAGTTCTTTCTGTCTGTGAATTTGCCTATTCTGGGTACCTCATATAAGTGGAATCATATAAGATTTGTCCTGTGTCTGTCTTAATTAGCTTAGCATATGTTTTAAGGTCCATCCGTGTTGTAGCATATATCAAAACTCATTCCTTTTTGTGGCTGAATAATACTCCATTGTGTGTATATAGCACAGTTTATGTATTCATCTATGATGGTCACTTGGGTTGTTTCCACCTTTTGGCTATTGTGAATTATGCTGCTATGAACATTGGTGTACAAATATCTGAGTTTCTACTTTTGGTTCTTTTGGATATATACCTGGGAGTGTATAGCTGGGTCATATGGTAGTTCTGTGTTTAACTTTGAGGAACTGCTAAACTGTTTTCCCCATTGGCTGCACCATTTTGTATTCCCAACAGCAACATAAGGGTTCTAATTTCTCAATGTCCTTGCCAACATTGTGTTATTTTCCTTTTTTTGTGTGTGTATGTGTTATAGCCATCCTAGTAGATGTGAAGTGGTATTGCAATGTGGTTGTGATTTGCATTTCCCTAATGACTAATGATACTGAGCTTTCGTGTGCTTATTGGCCGTTTGTATATCTTTTTTGGAGATAATTTGTTTTTAAGTCTATGACTCTCCAACTTTCAGTCATAAATACAAGGAGTTGTGTGTTAGAAGAGCAATTCAAACTGAGAACATGTTGAATTGCCAAGAAAATGCTTTACATTTCTTAAGGTCTCCTAAATTCCTTTTCTTTTAAATGGTGTATCAGTTTGGAAAGTAAGGTCCTTTCATACGCATTCTGATTGGTTTTTTTTGTTTGTTTGTTTTTTTAAGATAGGGTCTCTGTCGCCCCACTTGGAGTACAGTGGCGTAATCATAGCTCAGTGCAATCTTGAACTCCTGGGCTCAAGTGATCCTCCTGCCTCAGCCTCCTGAGTAGCTAGGACTACAGGTGTGTGCCACCACGCCCGGCTAATTTTATTTATGTATTTATTTTTATGGAGATGGGTCTTGCCATGTTGCCCATGCTGGTCTCAAAACTCTTGGACTCCAGTGATCCTCCCACCTTGGCCTCCCAAAGTGCTAGGATTATAGGCATGAGCCACCGTGTCTGGCCACAGATTCTGATTCTTTAAGGCTTGTGTATATGTTATGTTGGTATGTTTTTGCCAATTTATTGGTTAACTCTGGTGTCTTCAACTCAGCATATCTGAAGTAGTACCTGTTTATGGATGAATTTTCTAGAATTAGAGGTGGAGCAAAAGAGTGGAACATTGAAAAAGATAGGAAAAACAAGTTTCTTTGGAAGGACTTTAAATTTTATCTACCATATGCAGGATACTAGGTAGAAACCCCTAGGAAAAACCTTTCCTGTTATGTTTCCCAAACTTCCTGTCTCTTTTAATTTTGTTTTTTAAGAGACAGGGTCAGCGGGGCGCAGTGGCTCACACCTATAATCCTAGCGCTCTGGGAGGCCGAGGCCGGTGGATCGCTCAAGGTCAGGAGTTCGAGACCAGCCTGAACAAGAGCGAGACCCTGTCTCTACTAAAAATAGAAAGAAATTATCTGGACAACTAAAAATATATATAGAAAAAATTAGCTGGGCAT
>NW_012150741.1:311896-313054 GCF_000956105.1 Propithecus coquereli
TTCTATTTTTTTTAGTAGAGACAGGGTCTTGCTCTTGCTCAGGCTGGTCTCGAACTCCTGAGCTCAAATGATCCACCCGCTTCGGCCTCCCAAAGTGCTAGGATTACAGGCGTGAGCCACCGCACCCAGCCGGGACCCTGTCTCTTTAAATTAAAAATAAAAACAAAACTCCAGTGTCTAAATCAAAATATCCGTTGACATTGGAAGAAAGCAGAAAGATACCATGCAGATTATGGTAGTGAAAACATGACCTGGCATTTGGGAAAGAAATATATAGAATTGTGAGATGTATTGAAAATTATTTTTGGAGCTTGGAAAAGATTCAGCATATACTGAGGAATAGATCATACCTCCCAGTTTGATTTGATTTCCCTGAGGCACCTAGCAAGAGATTCGAATCTCTTTGGCACAATTTTCAGGCGTACTTACTATATGCCAATGGGGTGATCTAGACGACCTTGTGGACCCTCTCACCTTACGTTTCTGTTTTTTCAATCCTTACTTGTGAGTTAACACTCTGTTATGATGGTCACTTCCTAATTTTGCTTTTTAATTTGTTTGGACCAATTTAATGTAAAAGACTTCATAAAACATCAAAAGATTGTCCCATTATTTGCAGAAATTCAAAAAATGGATATAACAAATTTAACTAGTTACATTGTCTTATGGGAATTAGCCTTGGTTACTTTGCTTTAGGCTTTTTCTTTTAGAGGGAATCTCCTTTTGAGTAATTAGAACTAAGCATTTATATAGAAGCAGCTTAAAAGAGGTGTATTTTGTTTTTAGACAGGAAGTGTGTTTCTGAAAAGCTGTATGGGGGAAATCTTTGACGTTAATTATATTTTTCCAATGAACTTACATGAAAAAATTCTTAAAACAGTGATAAAAGATTAGATAGAACTGTATCTAAATGGTAACAATAGTTGTCTTTGGTTTATTTTTTTCATCCAGTATCTTTTCAGATTTTCTATAGTGAATAGATACCACTTGTAATAATGAAATGAAATTATGTGATTGGAATAAAGCACTTGGAAAACGTCAGGGAGTTTTGCCACTGCCCTCTTTCTCTCTTCCTTCTAGATATTTTTAAGTCTACTTCAGTTTCCCTAAAGAAAAAAAGATTGATTAGTACCATAAAAGTCTCCTTTTTTTTTTTTT
>NW_012150741.1:324999-356686 GCF_000956105.1 Propithecus coquereli
AATAAATATTTTTTAAATACTGATATGAAATATTCTAAAACTAAATTTGGTATACAGAGTAGAGCCTAGGATAAAAGGTAAAACACCCAAATTGTTTTAATTCCAAAATAAGTAATTGGAGCAACAAGCAGACAGGAAGGAGCTTTTCCCTAGGTCTTTCCTGGAGTAATGGAGTTAGTTTCTCAATTTCAATGTTGAAATGCCCATCAGAGAGATCCCATCTGTTTTTCCTAGAACTGACACTTTGTGTGAAATTGGCATGCAATAGTGAATTTCTGATCAGGGTTTGGAAGACGTGGGTACAGCTGCACCTGCTGTTGAAAGTGCTTCTGTTTCCACATATGCAATGTCTGCGAATCATGACAGCATGATCATAGCTCCACCCTGTGGTATGTTAGTTTTAGTTAAAACTCATTCGTTGTCTAAATTCTGTTCAATCTGTTACATCATGGCTCAGCACACGACACCCAAGCTATTTTTGTAAATAACTTATGGAACACAGCCATGTGTTCATACATGGTATTGTCTGTGGCTTTCTTGCTATAATGGCAGAGTTGAGTCATTGTGGCAGAGACTCTGTGCCCACAACCAACACAGGAGAAGCAGGATTGAATCTCAATAGATGATGAAACTGAATTTCTTGAGTACAGGAACCACATTTTATAACAGGTACTTGATAAATACTGAGTGGATGAATAAATTATAGGCAGATGTGACTTTACCTAGTTGAAAAGTCTGAAGCTTTTTAAAGAGATGTATTATGAGATATTTTGGGCATGTAAATGTGATAAAAAATATATTAAATATCCATGTACCCTCCCCATAGCATAAGAAATAAACATTCTTCACACGGTTGAAATTCTTTATTCCTTATTCCTTATGCCTGATTTCATTCACCTACATCCCACAAGAGTTACCTGTTATCCTAAATTTAGTGTTTATCATTCCCATGTATTTCTTTGTATTTTTTATATTAATTGTTTAGTTTTGAGATAACCTTAGAGTTACAGAAAAATTGCAAACATAGTTCCGGTACACATTTCACTCAGCTTCCTGTTATGTTAACATCTTATATAACTATAAAAACAAGTATCAAAACTAAGGCATTAGTTACATTAACTAAACTCCAGATTTTATTTGGATCTCTCCAATTTTTCCTGTAATGTCCTTTTTCTGTTTCAGGACTAATACAGGATCCCGAATTCTGTAAGTTGTCTTATCTCCCTAGTCTTCTCTAATCTGTGACTATTTCTGTCTTTGCTTATCTTTTGTGACTTTGATACTTTTGAAAAAGAGTAGTCTTTTTTTTTGAGACAGAGTGTCACTCTGTTGCCTGGGCTAGAGTGCCGTGGCGTCAGGTCACAGCAACCTCAAACTCCTGGGCTCAAGCGATCCTACTGCCTCAGCCTCTCAAGTAGCTGGGACTACAGGCATGCGCCACCATGCCTGGCTAATTTTTTCTATTTTTAGTAGAGATGGGGTCTTGCTCTTGCTCAGGCTGGTCTCGAACTCCTGAGCTCAAATGATCTGCCCGTCTCAGCGTCCCAGAGTGCTAGGATTACAGGCGTGAGCCACCACGCCCGGCCAGTAGTCTTATTTTGAAGAAACCCTCGGAAGAAGTTAAGGCCAACAGGAGAAATGTAACTCCAAACAGCCTTTACCCTGTAGGCAAGAATAACGTCCTCCAGCAATATATCTAACTGGAGAGCTCAGGCTCGGTGTTTCTCCTTCTGCTCCCACTGCAACCTTTTCTTCCCACATCATAGCACACACAGCACATGGAATTGTCATGACTGGTTTTCTTGTGTGTATGCTAAAATGTGAGCTAGACTGTGAGCACTGCAAGGACAGGGACTGTCCCACACTTATTCCAATTATATCCCCAACACCCAGCCTAACAACTGGTGTGTAGTAGATACTGAACAAAAATTTATTGCATAAGAGATTAAATAAATTCAAGGTAGATGTATTGAATATCTAATATGTACCAAGCACTGTGTTCAATGCTGTAGAATAACAGTTTCGTACGGTTTTTGGAGTTAAGAAAACTGACATTGAACTTACATGAAATTGCTAAAGAGTTATCGGCCATAAGCATCACTTCACAAAATAAAATATATTTCAACTTTTTAAAACTAGGAAACACATAATAGGATACTATTTCTTTTTATGAAAAACTTACTACGTTTGTCCTCTTTAAAAATCTCATTTCCCAACTGATGGGTAAAAACATCATCATTATTCCTAGAAAGGCCACTTCAACCCACCGGTTCAGAGGAGAAACAGAGCATGCAGTAGGGATGTCGCTAGCTCAATAAGCTGGACGTTACAGTAAGGGAAATAAAAGCGACAGGCGATGGCCATCTGAGGGCTAAACTGCGGTGCGGGTTCCCGGTGTCTTGGCGCAAGGATGGGACCAGGCCTGCCTGGAGTCGCCAGGGGAAGAGCCTGGGTCTGGTGTAGAATTCCATGACGTTGTATAGGGTTTTACTGTTTACCAAGTGCGTTATACACATTACTCGTGCGACAGATATTATTATTTTATAGGTGAGAAAGAGGCTCGAAAAGATTCCCCTTTCTTGGGCGATTTGCCCAAGGTGACACAGTCCTAATAACGGGCCGAGTCCAGAGTGTGGGATCTCGAACTCCGGCCCTCGCAGTCTTGGGTCCGCCCCTTCCCACCGCCCGCCTGGAAGATGAGGAAACAGGAAGCAGCCGCGGAGAATGGTGACCCCCCGGGACCACCGTAACGTCACCGTAGGATAAGCTTAGGCAAGTGTGAGCCCAGTTACCCCACCGCCCTTTCACCCCAGATCCCGAGGTACCCGGGTGACGCTAGAAGACTGGGTCTACGGGCGCGAGGAGGGGGTGCGGCCCGGCCCGGGGCTGAGGGGCGGGGCCCTAGGATGAGGGGCGGGGCCCTAGGATGAGGGGCGTGGCCGGGGCGGGGCGGGGCTTCCCCCGGCGGCGCGGCGCCCGTCCGCGCGCAGAGCAACGGCGCTGCGGGCCATGGCGAGCTGCGAGCCCTCGGGCGGCGGCGGCGGCGCGGCCGGGCGGCCGCTGCACTCGGCGCAGGCCGTGGACGTGGCGTCGGCCTCCAACTTCCGAG
Source organism: Propithecus coquereli (assembly GCF_000956105.1). Taxonomy (NCBI): domain Eukaryota; kingdom Metazoa; phylum Chordata; class Mammalia; order Primates; family Indriidae; genus Propithecus; species Propithecus coquereli. The sequence goes on from NW_012150741.1 coordinate 328,109, forward strand.
CCTTCGAGATGCTGCACTTGCACCTGGACCTGCGGGCCGAGTTCGGGCCGCCGGGGCCAGGCCCCGGGAGCCGGGCGCTGAGCGGCACGGCGGTCCTGGACCTGCGCTGCCTGGTGCCCGAGGGCGCCACCGAGCTGCTGCTCGACTCGCACCCGTGCCTCGAGGTGACGGCGGCGGCGCTGCGGCGGGGGCTGCCCTGCTCGGAGGAGCCGCCCGCGGAGCCGGTGCCCTTCCAGACGCGGCCCTTCTCGCACTACGGCCAGGCCCTGTGCGTGGCCCTCCCGCAGCCCTGCCGCGCCGCCGAGCGCTTCCAGGTGCTGCTCACCTACCGCGTCGGGGAGGGACCCGGGGTGAGTACGTCCCGCAGCCCAGCCCCGGCCCCAGGCCTCACCCGGCCGCTTCCTGCCGCCCTTCGGCCGCCGGGAGGCCTCTGGACCGGCACTGACCCACCCGGAGGAGGGAAAGGGGAGACCTTACCGCGCTGCCCGGGAGGGTCCCCAGCGCCCCAGCGCACGCCTCCCGGCCTCGCCCCAGCGCACGCCTCCCGGCCTCCTGCTCCGCACCCCGCGTTCCTCCCGGCTGCGCGGCCCCTCTGCTGGGCGCCGTGCACGCGGGTCCTCTCGTCCCTGCCTCTGTGGCTTGTCTAGATTATCCCACACTCCCTCTCATCATCGCCACCGCGTCTGATATCCTCTGCGGCTTCTGGATAACGAGCTATTCATGCACCGTATGAACGTAACGTTTTGGACATAGGTCCCTGATAATCAGCTACTTTACTTCTGCTTTTTGGTGACCCTGGACTATGTTGGCTAATTAGCCGGATGCTGACTCGGCCCTTTGTTCAGTACGCCCTTCTAGTTCCTTGTCTTAACAACTCCGAAGCCCTGATAATGATTTTGTTTCCTCCTGTGAAGTCTCGGATTTGATTAACAAAAGAATTTGAGTAAAAGAGAGCTGGAATTAGGGTGGTCTGGACTTTGTAATAGCTTGGCCTTCTCACTGTTGGTTGACTCTTAAATTTTTTTGGAAGGGGGAATATTGCAAATAAGAGGGTGGAAAGTTATGTGGCCAGATCTGTAAGAGAAAATCCTTCCTGGAGAGCCCTCCGGCTGTGGCTGCTAGGTATTTGGAGGACAGGGTGGGTTGCAAGTTCCACAGTAAACTGCTGGCCTGCAGTTGAGATTTGCTTATCTGGCTAGCCCGTCTCCTTTGCTCTTCGACTGGCTCAAGGAGTTCTGTTTCCACCTTTCACTACTGGGGGATGAGTGAACCTCGTGATAGAACTTGTTTAGAAAATGAAAGTCCAAAGCACACGATGATACGTCTAAGGCAAAGGAAAATTCCAGTGCCCTCTAGGGACACGTAACATCTGTAAATGTGTTTGGTCGCTGTTATATTTTGGTTCCTGATTTTTGGCAGGAACTAAAAATTAAATAGAGTGACTGGAAAAATTGAGCCCTCCTTGTATTTGTCCACTGAAAGTGGCACCTCAACTTAAATGTTATAACTGAATAGTTTTAATTTAACACGGAGTGGCAGAGGTCTGCACTTTACAAAGCACGGTCCTTTGCGCTGTGACAATCTTCCTTCCTCTCTCTTCTCGATTCCCCCCCACCCCCTCCACACCCCTCCCCCACCATTCCGGTGCGAGTTCTCACCCTAATCACTGCAGGTAGCACCCAGACAGTATGTACTGCCAGGCCCCTGTGTTCCATTATCCTCATGTCATTAAAAAAAAAAAAAAAAGAAACCTCCAGCAAAGATGATGAATAAGGAATTTTAATGGCAGGGATGATGACTAATATTTATTAAGATGTGCCAGGAACTGGTCTAAGTGTTTCAAATAAGTTAAATTATCTTTACGTAAGTGCCTAATATGCTGCCTGGTACGTAGTGAGTAATCTATAATATAAGAGTGAGCTCCACTTGCCAGCTCATTTTTTTTAAATTAATAGGCTTAATTTTAAAAAACAGAAAAATTGAACAGATAGTACAGACTTCCCATGTGTAGTGCAGTACTCCCCCCCCCACACAGGTTTCCCCGTTGCTATCATTTTACATTAGTGTGATATATTTGTTACAATTGATGAACCAGTACTGGTAAATTATTACTCGCTGAAGTCTTAAGTTTTTCAAATTTCTTTTTCTGTTCCAGGATCCCATCCAGAATACCATGTTATATTTAGCTGTCATGTATCCTTAGGTTCCTCCTGGGGCTGTGGTGACAATTCTCAGACTTTCCTTGTTTTTGATGATCTTGACAGTTTTGAGGGGTGTTGGTCAGGTATATTGTAGGACGCCCCTCTATTGGAACTCGTTGATTTTTTTTCTCGTGATTAGACTGGGATTATGGGTTTTTGAGCAGAAATTCACCAAGGTAAAGTGCCATTTTCATCACCTCATATTGAGGGTACATGGTGCCAACATGATTTATGACTGTCAGCGCTGACCTCAGTCCCCTGGCTGATGTGGCTTTCTCCACTGTGAGGTTGCTCTTTTCCTCCCCTCTTTCCATACTGTGCTGTACTTGTTGGAACGAGACTAAATTTTTCACACCCAAACAACTCAAGCAAAGGAAAACCCAACAACATCCCAATGCGGCTGTGTTATGCCTCTTATAATAGGTGTCAGATACCTCTGTCTTCAGAGCCCTTCGCTATACCTGCCCAGGCATGCCTGCCCCTCTCTGTCTCCAGAACCTCCCACTCACCCCCAGAGTCTGCAGCCATTTGTGCCTCTGCTCGTGCTGCCGCTCATGTGTGAATGTCCCCTTGCCTTTCCAACAACCTAAATCCTGCTGGCCTTTGAAGGCTCAAACAGAAAGTTGTGCTTCCCCTGTGAAATCTTCCTGCCATAACCTAATCCTTTTCTAAATTCTAAAGGGTACTTGTTACTGACATGTCCTCCACCCCCGTTGTATCTGTGTTGTAGTGAACTCCTTTTTGCTGTAGGCAGAAACTGAGTTTGTTATAATCATTCAGATCTGCCCTTGGTTTAAGGGCTAACAAATTAAGAATCATTTAACCAATGCCTGTAATATAAAATGTATTTATTCTGAGAAGGTAAATTTCAGAAATGAAGAACACATATTAATCACGTGACTCCTAGCTAGGTTCTAATTTCTGTGTCTTCTCCAAGTACGATTGCTTCCATAGTTGTCTGCTTGATGAGAAACTTCTACAGTGAGAAGAACACAGGAGGGGGACAGATGACAGGGTCAGAGGCCAGGTCTGGGATTCCTGAGATGACCCACGGGGTACAGTGAGGAAGGGGCTCTTGGTGGTGGCTCTGCCTCGTGAAGTGAACGTCATACCTTGGCCTGGATTCCAGGGCGAACTAAATACACAATAGGAGACAACGGTCCCGTCAGAGCCAAACTGGCTGGCAGAAAGATTTTATGGCTTACCTGAAATTTTCCCATGCCAGCTAGCTCCTTTCTCTGGCCAGACTGAGCTCGTATAGGAGATGTCAGTTCTGAAATGTTCTTCCGTTCTCTTAGGTTTGCTGGTTGGCTCCTGAGCAGACGGCAGGAAAGAAGAAGCCCTTTGTCTACACTCAGGGTCAGGCTGTCCTAAACCGGGCCTTCTTCCCTTGCTTCGACACCCCTGCAGTGAAATGCAGATACTCAGCTCTTGTTGAGGTAAGGGGACGAAGGTTAGGTCCACCTGCCCTTGGGATTAAGAACGTAATTTTAGATCTAGCAGGTCACATTTCAGTTGGTAAATTATCACATCCCTCCAGTGGTAACTCTGAACAATTGCTTACTTTTAAATTCTAACTGAAATTTTATATGGCCCTCCTCTAAATCCCGTTAGTTTAGCACAGGTTTAGTTTCTTGAAGCCTTTATGTTCTCCACGGTGGACTCTGGGTCATTATCGTGCACCAGGCAGGTTGCTGGTCGTGCCGTTCTTCGAGCTAATCGAAAGGAGAGTCTCTCCAAGCCAAGTCTCCTAAGCTTTCTCTGTTGTCAGGTCCCAGATGGCTTCACAGCTGTGATGAGTGCTAGCACCTGGGAGAAGAGAGGTCCAAATAAGTTCTTCTTCCAGATGTGTCAGCCCATCCCCTCCTATCTGGTAGCTTTGGCCATCGGAGATCTGGTCTCGGCTGAAGTTGGACCCAGGTAGGAAACAAAGACCCCACAGGCAAGATTGGATTGGCCTCAGAGGCAAGGAGGACCCTGACCGGTGGACCTGCTGGGGGCTCTTGGGGAGTCTCGGGCCCTCTGTGCGACTCTGGCTGGGGCTGCTCTGCAGTGGACGAGCGTGCAGCCTGGGTGCCGCTGCGGGACGCGCTCCTCTCCCCTCCCTTCTCTCTCCTGCCCTCCAGTCCCAGCCTGCCGTCTGGAGTTTGATCGGCAGCCCTGCTGGCTGTCGCTGCTGTCCTGCGATGCCTTGCAGAGTGACGTTGCAGCGTGGGCAGCAGTTCTGGAAGATTGATCTCGATTAGTATCTTTAAGCTCTAAATGCCCTTCTAGCAACTATATCCACTTTTTTACCTTTGTACCGAATCTCCCCATTTTCTCTACACTTAATTCCTGGAAATGTCTAACTTTGGTGTCGTTATTACTCTCTAGAGAGGGAAACGGGCTCTCTTTTCTGCCTGCTGCAGATGCATAAACTTAAACCTGTGGCGACAGTGATACCTCTGTGAAGTGAGAGGGATTTAGTGGGGATAAAAAAGGATTTTGCAAGGTTTCCTGAGGACAAAACTTGACCAGGAGTATTAGTTTTTCCTGGCTATCGTATTATCTGCCAATATAGCTTAATCTCTGTGCGAGAAGATCAGAGGTTGGACAGTAAAGCTGTGACCCTTTTCCTGCCTCTGTTGCTGTCCCTAATCTCTGACCTTGCTCTCAGCTCCTGGGTGCAGTGGCGTCCTTGACAAGATGAGTTACGAGCCTCAGACTTCGTACCTGGGCTCAGTCACAATGCTAGTCCCATGAATCTTAGTTCTGCTGTATCAGATGGAATAATAGACGGATTCCATTGGTATCTGCTTCCAGCACACATACTCAAAACACTACCAATCTTGAAAGACAAAGCGTCTCCCTCACAGGGCTGACTTTCTGATAGGCAGGGTGGCAGATAACCAGAAGGATGTCATCTTTGCAGTGGACAAGAAGGAATGTCATTTCAGAGAATCTACCCTTACTAAGGTTCTGTTAGTAAGAGTATGCACTATTAATGGGAAAAGGGAGAGCAATGGATTCTAAACACGTTGGATAATAATTATTTTTTTGAACCCTCTGTAATAGAATGACAACACAGTATGTTGAACTAGGTGACAGAATCCATTTAACTGGTTGTGATGACTTATTTCTTCCCCTATCAGATGGATAGTCCGTGCCTCATGGGTCACATCTTAGGGTCCTGTGGGAGTCAGTTACATTGGGGGAGCCGGTCTTCTGGCAAAGTAGCCCACCTGTTCCAGTCCCTGTTCCCACAGGGAGGAAATCCTATACAGAAGAAAGTTATCCTGGGATAGATCCCAGGAGGCCCTTTTATGTAGAATCTCCTCTAATCCTGACACAGACTCAGTGAGGAAGATGTTGTCTCCATTTTGCAAATAAGCAAACCAAGGCTCTGGTGGCATGGCTTGCACAAGCTCCTGTCAACAGAACATTAAAATTCAGGTATTTCTATTATAAACCCAGTGCCCTTTGCACTATGTGCTACTGCTGATGAGATCCCAACCTGACCAGAGCATCTCAACTTCTTTTGACAGAAACGTGTGTACCGGTGGAAGGATCTGCGTGCTTGCTTCGGCAGCATGTACACCAAAACTGGGGTGACCCTGTGTAGCCTATGTTGATCCTTCTAGCTGTAGTAAGGTGAAGCCCACTGGGCTGACGGCCTGTGTTCACTCGGGTATCCAAGCTCGTGGCGAAGCAGTTCACAAGTAGCTCCCCGAAGACTTTGACTCCTGTCCCATGGGCTGTTTCTTAGCCTGGTGGCTTGTCACACCATCTTTGGTGGCTTTTCTCTCCATGTGGATATCCCATTGAACGCATAGGGTTAAGGGTGGCTTAAGGGTTTCTCAACCTCCTCTGCTCAGGAAGCCGTCTCCACTCCGTCAGCCACCCACGTGCACAGCCAGGCTCTCGGGCCTAGACATCGTCACTGTCGGGAGCTATACCAGATCAGAACTTTGAGGCGCCTTGCCCTCACTCACCTTCTGTCTGTACCCTCCCAACCAACCTTCCATCCCTCTGATGCCTCCCGCCGTGTCTCCTCCTTGCGCTCACGGCGGCCTCCCCCTTTGTCCACGGCAGTCGGCTGCTCCTGGCTTCCCTCCCTGACCCAGGACTGTGGCGGATCATCTCGCACCAATACTCCAAGCCCTGTGCCCGCCGCCCCGCTGCTGTCACGGCCCAGCCCTCAGTCATGCATTATAATTCCCTTTCTCTACCCCTGTGGCTGGGTGCTGGGGAGATGTGGAAAATAACGAAACTGCACCGCGATTGCACCATACGCGTCTGGTTCCTTGGTGAAAGGAAAAATATGCCCAGCGTGGTCTTCAGCTTGGTGTGCTTTCAAGATTGCTCAACAGCCCTTTCGTTTCTCTTTCCGTCTCTCTTCCCTTAAGCTGTTCTAAGACTTTATCGTGGTCTTCAGGTTTGCTGTCGAAACCCCACACCCCCAACCAGGCGCACGATCTCGCCTCCTACTTTCCTGAGAATATTGACTTCGTCAGATGCGATCACGTCCACTTCCTATCCTCCGCTTAAGAAGTGTCCTTCATCTCCCTTCATCCTTCCAGACTCTGGAGGGGGTCCTTCTCATTGGCGACCAGTGTCTCCCGGGCTGTGGATGCAGTCCCTCCCCGTGTCCTCTGCGGCTGTGTTCTACCATTTGCCCCTCTGTCCTCGAGTCTGCAGCCTCCCCCTCAGCCTTGGGTATGCTCCAGTTTCTCTTAGACGAAAACAAAGCAAAAAACAAGCTCAAAACCCAAAACCCCCTGGACTCCATATTTTCTTCTAGCACACCGGCCTCTGCCTTCGTGGTGCGTTACCTGAGTTGCATGTACACGCCCGGGCTCCACGTGTCACACCCCCTGCCCCTGTCACGCTGTTGAAACCCTGTAGGAAGAGAGGCCATGCGCCTCAATATGCAAAACACCCTGGGTGCTTTTTAATCCTTGTCTCCGCATTCCGCTCTTTTTTTCCTGCCTCTGTAGACCCTCCTCTGGCTTCCTGACACTACCCTGTCCTGGTTCTGAGGCCTCCTGGTTAGTCCTTCCTGGTCTCTCCTCTGCCCTGCCCCTAGTGTGTTGGTGTCCCCAGGGTTCTGTCCGTCACCCGTTCTTCTCTTCTCTGTGCTTTTCCTGGGAAGCTCACCCGTTCCTGTAGGTTAACTGATTAATATTTTCTGTGTCCTGCAGCCAGAGTGGTCTCTTAAAACTAAATCTGATAATTCACTTGTCAGTTTATAATGCTCCGATGGCTCCAAGGTCCAGTTCTGTAACGTGACAGGTGTGGGCCTCTCGTGTCCCATCTCCCGCCACCGCCTCCCGCCCCCCCCCCCAGCCTGATGCCATAATCCTCAGGACTCCCGGGCTCTTGGCGCACCCTCACACGCACGTGCAATTTCCTGCTGCTGTGCTTTTGCTTTTGACACTTGGGAAGCACCTGATACTGGTTTTCTTGTACCTTTTCCTCCTGCTAGAATAGTTCTGAGCTTCTGCAGAGGCAGAGAGGAAGCCTTCCCTCATCCTGGCATTGGACCTGTCCAGCGTTGCCACCTGTCTCATTCAGTGTGTCCATGTGGACGAGCAGTGCTACGCAGCATCCAGGAGCGCGTGGTCAGGGCCCAGGCTTGGGCTACAGAAGCCCTGGATTCTTTTGCATCTTTGCATTAAACTGCATCTTCTTGCTTTTTTTTGTTTTTGTTTCCTCCTATTCACCTTTGTTTCCCATCGTTTTATTTTATTTTATTTTTTTTTTGAGACAGAGTCTCACTCTTTTGCCCAGGCTAGAGTGAGTGCCATGGCATCAGCCTAGCTCACAGCAACCTCAAACTCCTGGGCTCAAGCGATCCTTCTGCCTCAGCCTCCCGAGTAGCTGGGACTACAGGCATGCGCCACCATGCCCGGCTAATTTTTTCTATGTATTTTTAGTTGGCCGATTAATTTCTTTCTAATTTTAGTAGAGGCGGAGTCTCGCTCTTGCTCAGGCTGGTCCCAAACTCCTGACCTCGAGCGATCCTCCTGCCTCAGCCTCCCAGAGTGCTGGGATTACAGGCGTGAGCCACCGTGCCCGGCCAACCATTTTCTATTAACATTAATAGGTTTATCTCTTAAGGTGCCTTTCAATTCTAAAGATTCTTAGAATCCTTTCTTCCCCCTCTCATCCGTGTAGGGGGAAGGAAACAAACATTTACTGTATAAGCCACTACATGAAGGGCTTTTGTATGCCGTCTTATTTAATCTTTACTACAGATGAGGAAACTGAGGCTGAGAGAGGCGAAATGCCTTTTGCGAGATCGCAGTCGGTGTTGAAGCCGTACCCTGCAGCACCGTGAGTTTAGACTCTGTTGCTGGAGGAGGCAGCGGCCACCTCCATGAGGCTGTCTTGGGTTCTCATTTCTCAGGTGTGGGAGCAGCCTCTCGGATCTGGGCAGGTGATCTGACCTTGCATCTCTTGTCTCTGTGGCGTACCACACTGTCACACTCATTTGGCCCAAATATGGGACCGAGGCCCATTTTCTTCTTCAGGTGCTTTCTGGCTTGGGTCACAGCGATGATCTCTAAACACCCCTCTGCTTTCTTTGCGCTCTTGTCTGTAGGAGCCGGGTGTGGGCTGAGCCCTGTCTGATCGATGCTGCCAAGGAGGAGTACAATGGGGTGATAGAAGAATTTTTGGCAACAGGAGAGAAACTTTTCGGACCCTATGTTTGGGGAAGGTGTGGTATCATGCTGACTCTGACAAGTCCCAGGTTTCCACTCTCCCTTCTGGCGTTGCCTCTCTTGCTCCTCCCAGAGCAGCGTTTCCCAAACCCCATTAGTGAAGGAGAGGAAGGTGAGAAGAGGAGGGATGAGCCAGGCTCCCCGTCATTGCTGAGGACGGGCCCCTAGGAGAGAGGTTCTGGAGGTGATAAAAATGTGCCTCGCCGTTCCCAAGTTTGAGATGGGCCCGTCGAGGGTACGTGCTGCCGAAGCGAGCACTTTTGGGGCCCTCGTCGGCCTGGTTTTCCTCATTGCTGGAAGCTGCCCACACTCCATTTTTCCCCTTGACATCTCCAGTCTTCAGGCTCCTTAGATAAAAGGCTCCACTTTGGTCTTTATGACCCCAAGTTGGCCTCCAGTGAGCTAAAGGTGATAGAGCTGATGATACACTCACATCCTGCTTGGAAGGAGAGAGGGAAACAGAAAGACTTCGAGAGCTGTCTCCAAGAGAGCAAACCCCACGTGGAACAGGGAAGTCCCAGCAAGGCAGGGAAGCCACCTGGGAAGCCGGAGAAGGACGGAGGAGCCTGGCCTTTATTTTCAGCACTGGCCAGAAGGCTGTACTCCGCCTGTTTAGTGAGTGCATGTCGCAGGGCTTGGAAGCAGACTGGGAGGGCCACGGCTCAGCGCGGCAAGGCAGGGTCTGCGCGGGGAGCCAGGGCCTCCCCGTGACCCTCCTACCCACTCGGCAGGTACGACTTGCTCTTCATGCCGCCGTCCTTTCCGTTTGGAGGAATGGAGAACCCTTGTCTGACCTTTGTCACCCCCTGCCTGCTAGCAGGGGACCGCTCCTTGGCTGATGTCATCATCCATGAGATCTCCCACAGTTGGTTTGGGAACCTGGTCACCAATGCCAACTGGGGTGAATTCTGGCTCAACGAAGGTTTCACCATGTACGCCCAGAGGAGGATCTCCACCATCCTCTTCGGTACGTGCCCACCGTTCTCCCAAGGATTCTGCCTCCCAGTCCTTGGCCCGCACGGCCAGTGGGGTCTCCTTTTGGGGTTTTAGGGTACACGTGGGTATGAAGGGAGGAGGTAGTACTGTATCCTTTCAAACATTTTTATGTGTGTGTGTGTGTGTGTGTGTGTGTGTGAATTATCAAAGCATACGTGGTCTTACAACTGGCTTTTTTTTTAACTTAATAAAGTTAAATACTTCCCTAATTCATTAAATTTTCTTCTGTAGCTGCATAGTATGAATGTTTTAGTCAATCTCCAGTTGTTAGAAAGGTTGTTACCAATTTTCCATTGAAATATTTTGACAAACAATGCATATGTCAAGATGATTTCCATAAGGATAAATTCTTAGAAACATAATTTCTGGGTCCGAACATTTTAAAGTCTTTTTAGTATACATTTTCCATTACCTCCCAGAAAGTTTACATAAGTTTATAGTTTCATTCAGAGTATATAGTCTGACACAGTAGCTCATGCATGCAATCCTAGCACTTTGGGGGGCCAAGGCGGGAGGATCACTTGCGGTCAGGAGTTCAAGACCAGCCTGAGCAAGAGCGAGACCCCGTCTCTACAAAAAATAGAAAAATTATCTGGGCGTGATGGCACACGTCTGTTGTCCCAGCTACTTGGGAGGCTGAGGCAGGAGGATGGCTTGAGCCCAGGAATTGGAGGCTGCAGTGAGCTGTAATGACACCACTGCTCTCTAGCCCAGCCCAGGCAGCAGAGCGAGACCCTGTCTCAAAAACAAAAACTTACGGAATATATGGAGCATGAGCATGTTTGTGACTGTCTTAATCAGCTACTAGGAGTCCTGCAAGCAACTATTATTACCCCATTGTGCAGAGGCAGAAACTGAGGCTGAGGGAGGTTAAGTCACTTGCTCAGAGTCAGAGCATCTGGTATGGGGCAGAGCTGGCTGTTTCACAAACCGGGTCCTGGTCCCCTCCACTGCTCTCTCAGTCGTCATTTTTAAAGGCAGAAGGAGATTTAAAGACCTTTAAAAAATTGGGGGGTGATAGTTTCTCTTGTCCAACAGGAGCAGTCAGGTAAAAATATTCTAAGTTTTCACAGAAGATCAAATTATTATCTAAAAATAAAAATATGTTGATAGAAAAAGGTAACTGTCAGAGAAAAGATGTGACTCGCCCAGTCCTTGTAGCCCAGAGCAGTGGAGTCAGGGGGCGGAGTCAGGTTCTCTGTGGGCGACCCCGTTTGCACTCAGGTCCCCAGGAGGGTCATAGGGTATTCGGCTTCAGGTGTCTGTCAATGTTCTTCCTGAGACCGCAAGGGGGCAGCACAGCGTCTGTGTCAGGAAAGTGCTGGACGTGCTGGTAACAAACTTTCTCCGGGCTTCTGTTTGATTTTGCCGCAGGGGCCGCTTACACCTGCTTGGAGGCGGCGACCGGGCGTGCTCTGCTGCGCCAGCACATGGACATCAGTGGCGAGGAAAACCCACTCAACAAGCTCCGAGTGAAGATCGAACCAGGTCCAGGAGGCTCTGTCTGAAACCCCCTCCCCTAGACTGAGCTTGGAGCCCCACGTTAGTTCGAGCTTCGTGTCGATCAGTGCACGCTCACAGTACTGTCTATGCGGGGAGAGGCCTTGCAGAGCGCTCTGTAGCCAATGCTCTGGCCTCTGGGCTGGTAAACCCAAGCCACTGTAGCCAGGTAGGAGTTCGTCCGGTTCTGGCGTTTTGCAGGTCCGCGTCATTTCACAGGGCTCCTTCCCGTTCCTTTTTATCAAGTCAGACTGTGGGTTCCGTAAGGTATTAGGCTTGTTTTATGGAGGACAGGACCGAGTGCCAGACAAGTTAAGTCACTTGTCCAGGGTCGTGTCCGCAATGAGGGCATTGCTGGAACTCAGACCCCAGTCCTCACTCCAAGTTCAGAGCTTTTTATTTTCTAACATTCCTCTTGAGTTCCATGGTGACTAATCTAAAACCTTTTTGTGCAGTGGAAGCTCATATTCCTTGATGCCATGGGCTGTGGAAATGAACTTCTCATAGACTGGCAATCGGTTTCAGCCTGGCACAGTTGTGAACGACACATTGCTGGGGGAGGGGGGGTCAAGCACATAGGTGGGAACCAGCAGGGCTGGAAAAGCCTGAGCCTGGAGCCCAGTCCTCAGAGTCGACGGAACCTACGCAGGCAAGGCACGCCCCAGGAGCAGGGAAACGCGTCGGTTCCTGGTGCTGCTCTCCTTGTCCTCGTACTATCCGTCCTCTTACTAGAGCCATAGCGAACGGCCTCTAAGATCTCGTGCCTTGGGCGAGGCCAAGATGGAGCTGCAAACCTTCTTGGCCTTGCTGACCCCGGGGAAGCTGAGTTCTGGTCTCTTCCACGGTCAGTCTGTGGAGCTGGGGCTAGAGCGGAGCAGTAGGGGCAATAGGGCACAAGGCTCCAACCCTGTCCGCTCTCTCCTCTGCCAGGTGTCGACCCAGACGACACGTACAACGAGACCCCCTACGAGAAAGGTTTCTGCTTTGTCTCGTACCTGGCCCACTTGGTGGGCGATCAGCATCAGTTTGACAAATTTCTCAAGGTACAGTGACCTCTCTCAGGAGGGGAGAAGGAGGAGGAGCAGATGGAGCGGCTGGGCCAGAGTGCGAGGGTGGAGACGGGAGCAGAAGAGGTGAGGGGTTGGAAGAGGCCACGACACGGAGGGCCCTACTGCCGGTGGGGCCAGAGGGTCCCTGCACAGCACTGCCCTTCCCGCAGGCCTATGTGGATGAATTTAAGTTCAAAAGCATCATGGCTGAAGACTTTCTCGAGTTCTACTTGGAATATTTCCCTGAGCTGAAGAAGAAGAGAGTGGATTCCATCCCAGGTACGCAGAGGAGCTGGCCCCAGGCTTCTAGGAGACAGCAGAGAATTATGTGTAATTTACCTTCGGAAAGACCAAAATGGGCAGGAGAGCACTGGTCCCAGTCCTCTAGTAGGTGGCGCTTTGGGGCGCACACCCAGGTCCTCAGGCTTTATTCCACAGAAACGACTTCTCTCGCTGCTTCTCCGCCTCATTTTCTTACCCTCCCCTCTCTCTCCTGCTTCCCTCCCCCCTGGACACGTGTAGCCAGACCCTTCACTCTGCCCAGAGAGTCGTTGCCTTAAGACCGTGGCGTGGTCTGTGCAGCCTTCTGAGCAAAGGAGATCCCAGTGGCCGCCCCGCTTCCTAGGAGAGAGTGGACACGTGCTGTCATGGAAGGGACAGTCTCTTAGACATACCCTCACTTGGCACCGTGAGCCCGCATCACTCTGTCACTGGTTTGGTGGAGTTGGCCTCCTCTGACAGCAGGGCCAGGGGCTTGGTCAGGCCATAGCAGCGCCTGCCCTGAGGGTGGAGGCCTGCATCGCAAGGTCACGAGACGCTGTAGCTAACGACAGTTAGTAGTCACCGAGTGCTCACCGTGCACCAGGCAGCACGGGAGGCTTTAATGTATATTTGCTCATTTAATCCTCACAGCTGTCAACTAGGGCCTGTCACTCCCCTCCCCCTCCCCCGCCATTCTACAGACAAGACACAGGTTCAGAGAGGGGACGGGACATGCCTGTGGCCTCCCCGCTAGTTAATGGCAGGGCAGGGCAGGAGCCCTGGCAGCCTGGTCCAGGAGCCCCGGTGCTGACGCGCAGTGCTGCTCTGGCGGTCGGGAGAACGCATACTGGAGCACAGCACCCGTCAGCTTGGCCCTGACGACACAGTGTTAATTTGGAGCAAAGACACTTCCATAGTAGAACCAGGCGCAGTCCGGTCTTACCGCGAGAGCCTCTAGGCGTCACCGTAACTGGACGCCGGCTGGAGCTGGTGGTCGTGTGGGAAGGTGATGCGAAATGCTGGAGGAAGAGTTTGGGGCGAGAGAGGCAGGAGCTTGGGCACGTCGACTGCGACCTGGCCGGAGGATCCTGACAGTATCTCCTGCCACCAAACAGGGTTCGAGTTTGATCGATGGCTGAACACCCCTGGCTGGCCCCCGCACCTCCCCGATCTCTCCCCCGGGGACTCGCTCATGAAGCCCGCTGAAGCCTTGGCCCAGCTGTGGGCAGCTGAGGAGCTGGACACGAAGGCCATTGAGGCTGTGGCCATCTCACCCTGGAAGACCTACCAGCTGGTCTACTTCCTGGACCAGATCCTCCAGAAATCCCCTCTCCCTCCTGGTAAGAAACAGTGGGTGGTTTCTCCAACGTGCTGAGTCAAGACTCGTTGCGTGCGGAGCTTTATGCCAGGGGCAGAGGCAGACTCAGAAAACGCTGTGATGTGTGCCCCTGGTGACTGCCGATGGGACGGGGAGGCTGGCACCTCGCAGGGAGTGTGCCGTCAAACGGCGGTGGGTCGCACTGTCACACCTGCACGTACCGTGCGGAACAGAATAATCAAGGCTGCCGTTCGTCGAGTCATCAGGCTCTGCAGGCAGCTCTTGTAAGCTTTGTGTCTATTAAGTCATTTAATCCTCATCGCTGCTCTGTGAAGCAGGTGCCGTGGTTATAATTCCTAGGTGACAATGAACTTGAGGCACAAATGGGTCACACAGCCAATAAACGGGTGGGCTGGGATTTGAACCCAGCCACCCAAAGCTCTTAACCGCTAATGCTTTGTTGCTGCACAATCGGAAATAACGTTCACCAAGGGATGAAAAAAGCCAAAGCTGCGATGACTTCTAGAAGGCTGGTAGGAGAAAAAGTGGGGTGGGATATTTTAGGGGAATACCTGTGTTTTAATCTGGGAAGGAAAATAGGATGATTATAAGAAAAGAGCAGAAAGTCCATAATAATATCAAGGGACAGTTGGTGGAAGAGTCTTCGTTGTTAAGTAGATGTGGGAATAGAGCATCACCATTTCAGCGCAGAAAATGAACAGAGTGGGTGGGGAAGCGGGTGGCGGGAGCCTCCTGGAAGTGTACCCCCAGTGCTGGGGGAGGGCCCGAGGGCAGACGCACGGGGTCCCCAAGAATGGGGCTTCTCAGCTGCCTCTGCTGGTCATTCATGAACCGTTTCTCTCTCTTTCCAGGGAATGTGAAAAAACTGGGAGACACGTACCCAAAGATCTCAAATGCCCGGAATGCGGAGCTGCGGCTACGATGGGGCCAAATCGTCCTTAAGAACGACCACCAGGAGGACTTCTGGAAAGTGAAGGAGTTCCTGCAGAGCCAGGTGGGTGGCCCGCCCTGTCCCCCGCAAGCCCGCCGTGGACCACTCAGCCACGCTTGAAGTAGTGGTGTGGGCAGAGCAGCATCTGCGCGTCACAGGGAGGGGTCAGGTGACCTCCTGGAGGCCACTGCTGCTCAGTCTGGTTTTTAGCGCGGCCGGCGGAGGCACTGCCCTGGGGAAAGGGGAAGCCCACAGGCTCCGGGAGCTTTTTGCAGATCAGCTGGTGAGACCTGAGGGGAAAAAGCTGGTCAGAGCTAACCCGAAACTGGGAAAGAGGGTAATGCGTAATGCGGGGACCGGTCATGGGGAAAACACAGAGGGAAAGGGGCCAAAGGACAGGCGAGACGGCGGAGGTGAGACGATAGGTCCCTGCTCCAGGGGAAGAAGCCTTGTGACTCGAGAAGAGCTGGGACACCAGCCGGACCCTGCATGACCCCAGGAGAGCTGCCCTGTTGGGAAGGGCCCAGAGGCTCTCAGGGTGAACTCTCGGGGTCATCAGATTCTAGAGCAGGGAGGGGGCTGGCCTGGACACAAAGCCGTGCTCGGAGTCCCTCACCTGTGTGAGTGGGAGCCGCGCGCCTGCGTGCAGACGTTCTGAGCCTGCCGACGGCTTCTTCGAGCCTCTGGGTCGTAGGAGCGTGTGACGTACCTGGCTTCCACCCATGTGAATTTGACTTGCGGCTTTTCTTTTACTTAACTGCAGTTGGACCTTCTGTGGCCCTGAGCTTGTGTGCTGCAGCCTTCGATATCTGCTGTTAACTGGGTGGCCAGCCACCCGCAGCTTTCCAAAAGCGTGGCGTCCCACGGCGTCCACCCATCTCATTTGTTTTGTCGGGGGTAGCTGTCCCCATGTTAGCGTGGACTGGGGTGCACACTGAAATCTGTCTCCATGGATCTTTGACCCCCCAAGAAGATGTCAGAATTGGAGCACTTCTGACTGGGAAATTCCTCACGCCAGCATGGGTCCCTGTGTCCCCTTAGGCACCTGTGACTGCCGCTGGGGGCAAGAGGGCTGGACACACCCCCTGGGCCAGCTGCCGGGGCACATGTGTGTGAGTGTGTGTGTTTCTTGCAGGGGAAACAGAAGTACACCCTTCCGCTGTACCACGCCATGATGAGTGGCAGCCAAGCGGCCCAGAGCCTCGCCAGGGAGACCTTCGCGTCCACCGCCTCCCAACTCCACAGCAACGTCGTCAACTACGTGCGGCAGATCCTGGGGCCCAAGGGCAGTTAGAGGCTCGCGCGCGTGGCCTCTGCCTCTTCAGACTTTGCAGGCTTTCAGAATAATTGTTTGTTCCCAAATCCCAGTTTTTCGGTCAACTTCCTAAAGTTCGTATCCCCTTGGAATAATCTGTTCTCTGGGCTTGGCATCTGCGGCTCTCGGGCTTCTGCTCTGGTGGGAACTTCTCTGGCCCACTGAGTCCTGACTCCCTGCAGGCTGCTGGCATCGGAGGGACAGCTGACCTTCTCCCTCCTCCCGGCTTAGGTCTGGGGAGAGGTGAAGAGGGCTTGCCTGCCCTCCTCCCTCCTTTCCCTCCCTCTCTCCCTCCCTGCCTTCCTCCCTTCCTTTCTTGTACTATGCAAAGGGCTGCCATTCTGGTTTTTCTTTTTTCAGATTTAATCCTTATTTTAATAAATGTTTTTAAGCAAAAAATAGATTTAAGTTGGAGTTATCTATTAAATTTCATCTACCCAGGGTCCCCTCTGTGTGTGTGTTCAGAGACAGTCACTGGGGGAGAGTCAGAGAATGACAGTGTTTCCCTGTCCTTAGGGAACGGCCAGGCTGCAAGAGGTGTGTGTCCCACACATGCTTATGAAAAACATACGGCAGTGTGGCGTGGCTGTTGTGGGAAAAACGAACAAAAGAACAGCATTCCAGCTATCTGTGAAGGCAGCTAAATTCTCTATCTGCAGCGTCGTTCCCATTCATCTTTTCCATCACTAAAACAAATGAGTAAACAAAATGTGTATTTTGGCGTTCTTTCCCTACCCTTCTCCCCATCCCAGGGGCTTCGCTGGGCCTCACCTGCCTTTGCTCCTGGATAACTATTTTAATGGTGTGGTAATCAAGAGTCTTCAGAACTTGGCACTAAATTCTGATTTCCTGGCCTCGACATGGGGATCTAAGTAAGCAGTTAGCAGCTTGGGTTTGCGAGTAGGATGAGGGGAGGATTGGGAGAAATATTTAAATATGTTTAAGTTTCCTTTCTTACAGGGCACCCCTGAACCAGTCTCTGGCTGTGGCTCTGCCCTGCCCTTGGCTTTGGGTCACCAATACAGCCCTCTTCCCTCCCCTGCACAAGGGTCAAGGAAGAAAGCTTAGGTTTTGGCCAGGTGCAGTGGTCATGCCTGTAATCCTAGCACTCTGGACGGCCGAGGTAGGAGGACTGCTTGAGCTCAGGAGTTCAAGACCAGCCTGAGCAAAAGTGACACCCCATCTCTACTAAAAATACAAAAAAGGCCGGGCGCGGTGGCTCACGCCTGTAATCCTAGCACTCTGGGAGCCCGAGGCAGGAGGATTGCTTGAGCTCAGGAGTTCCGAGACCAGCCTGAGCAAGAGCGAGACCCTGTCTCTACTAAAAATAGAAAGAAATTATCTGGACAACTGAAAATATATAGAAAAAATTAGCTGGGCATGGTGGTGCATGCCTGTAGTCCCAGCTATCCGGGAGGCTGAGGCAGGAGGATCCCTTGAGCTGAGGAGTTTGAGGTTGCTGTGAGCTAGGCTGACGCCATGGCACTTTAGCCCAGGCAAGAGAGTGAGACTCTGTGTCTCGAAAAAAATAAAAAAACAAAAAATAAAAAAAATTAAAATAAAAAGATATGTATTAAAAAAAAAAAAACAAAAAAATCAGCCGGGCATTGTGGCATGCACCTGTAGTCCCAGCTACTCAGAGGCTGAGGCAGAAGGATCACTTGAGCCCAGTCTGAAGTTGTAGTGAGCTACAGTGATGCCACTGCACTCTACTCAGGGTGACAGAGTGAGAATCTGTCTCAACAACAACAAAAAAAGAGGGAACTTAAGATTTATTCTCATTCTCAGCAAGAGCAAAGGATGAGCGAGGACCAGATAGCAGGCTGGAGAGGGCCTCAGCCGCACCACAGGGAGGGTGCTGGGGGCACAGGAGCGGGGCTGGGAGCCCAGGGTTGTAAGAGCTACACTAGGCGCTGGCCTTTTGACAGCGGACTGCTGCCCTAGCTCTCAGGACTGTTCCCGGCAACCTGTCATAGGCAAGGACTATTTTAGGGCTATCCAGTTGCCTCCCCCTCCCCAACTTAGTGTCTAGCTTATCAGCTCCGAGACCAGCAGCTATCTTTTTTGTTCTGTGCAAAAACCTGGAGCATCAACGAGCCCAGTGATAATGGAGAGTCACTGGAAGCAAAAGGCAGGCAGCTCCTCGAAAGGTCACTCTGACTCCACTCACTTTGTGAGGCCTCCGGTGTGGCTATGCTGAGCTGTGTAGCCTGCCTCACTCGCCACCTTGGTACCCAGCAGTCCTACTATGTGCCTGTCCTTTTACAGGACATCCTCCTGTCCCCAAGACGAAGCTGTGCCACCATCTGGGCAAGCTCTGGGGGGAGGTCAGCGGGCTAGGAAAGCCCCCAGCCTCCTGCTCAGTAGCTTCTTTGACCACCGTCCTGGAACCTCTGCCCCACCCGTCCCCAGCCCTCCACGGCTCTGACCTCAAATCCAAGTCTTTCCCACTTAAAGTGCTAGGCTGTAGGAATTCCTTATCTCAGCTCCATTCTCCTGGGAAGAAGCCTCAAGGGAGCCCACGTCCTGATTCTCCACACATCCTCCTCTCCCCGGTCCGGAACCCTGGCCCGGGCCAGGTGCTCTTCAGGGCTGGGAGCACGTGAGCAGCCCCGGGCTGGAAGCCGGTTCTCCCACATTCCAGGGTGAGTGACTGGGCAGAGGGTGTGCCGCCTCGGGCTCCCTGGG
Organism: Propithecus coquereli; assembly: GCF_000956105.1. Taxonomy (NCBI): domain Eukaryota; kingdom Metazoa; phylum Chordata; class Mammalia; order Primates; family Indriidae; genus Propithecus; species Propithecus coquereli. The sequence continues at coordinate 347,093 of NW_012150741.1, forward strand.
GGAGGAGGCCCCCTTAGGGGCTGGGGGAAATCCTACCCTCAGCCCCAGACCCTCCTGCCCGCCGCCTGGCCTGGTGGGGGGTTCCTGGACTTTAACCCGCTCTCCTGGGCACCCAGTAGTTTCTGAGACCAGGAAGATGAGAAGCAGATTCTCTGGGAAGGACTTTCTTAGTCCTCCGGCTATAAAGTTAAGGACAAGAGTATCTCTGGAGGTGGAGTCACCTTTTGTTTGAGTAACCATTTCACCCACCCTGTGGCGGAGGAGGCCGGGAACCACCTGCGTTGTAGCGTTAATGAAGGGCAGGAGAGAGACACACAGGTCCTAGATTCTAGATGCATAAAAAACTAGATCTGGAAGAGATCTCAGCGATTATTGAATCCAAAAAGCCTCGTTTTTATTGCAGATGGGGTAACCGAAGTGCAGAATCCAAGGGCCTCGCCCAAGATCACATAGTTGCACCGAAGATCTATAGGACACAGGCCACAGAGAGAGCCACCGGCACGGGGGACCCACCGCCCGCAGCGAGGCGAGGGCTCCGGCCGTGGAGCTGAGCGGGAGGACTCTGAGGCCGGAAGACTCTGGCACTGTCCAGGGAAAGAGAGGGAGTTTCGGCGCACAGCAGACCCGCATTTAAATCCCGCCCCGCCGTGTAACTAACTCTCTGTGGTCTGGGCAAGCCCCTCAACCTCCAAGCTGCAATTTTCTGGTCTATAAAACGGAGATAACTGTGCATTCCCTACTGGATTTTTTGTGTGTGAGGATTAAATGACAGAATAGGTTAAAAGTGCATGGTAAATAGTAAACACAAGCTATGCGTCCCCTTTTCTCCTTTGAGTGACGTGACCCAGGTAGTTGGGCTTCTGACCACCAGAGGGCAGCAGACAGGAACCGGAGACAGGGAGAGCAGCGGGGGGTGAACCTAACCACGTGGGCTCCGGCACCTCTGGCAGCCCCTGGGCAGGACCCCTCCAGGTGCGGAGGGAAAAACTCAAGTATGAATACAGCCCGGTCTCTGCAGAAGTGGCTGTAGCAGCCCCAGTGCTTGGATGGGGTCCAGGCAGGCAGTGGGTGCTGAGACGTTGCCAACAAAGGGGGTGCCGGCGAAAGGGCCCTGTGGCGGGCACCCTGGGGTGGGGGGCCCCGGGGTGGGGCACAAGGCTGGCAGGCCCGGCCCTCCCCATTAGCCCGTGAATATTGTCCAGTATCACGCCTGGAGAGCCTCCCAGCCTGTGCCCAGAATCCTGGGTGTTGCAGGAAAAATCCCTAAACCTCAGTATCTTCTCTATTAGGCCCCTCTGTCCCCAGACATCTGGAAATTTGGGGGCCAGCAGCCTTTCTGACCCGGTTCAGCCAGGAGTTCAGGTTCCCCCACTTGCCCTTCCCCTACCTAGCCCATCCCCGGCCTGGCCCCCGGGAGGAATTTCCTAGGCCAGAGGGCAGCCGAAAGCACAGAGGAGATGCCCACCCCAGCGCGGTTCCCGCCACCTGCCCCAGCCAGTGCCCTGTGCCCAACCCCAGAGGGCGCGGGATGACAGGCTTGATAATCATTAAACCAGCCCGGCCAGATTTCCCAGCACCGCCTGCTAGGATCCCGGCTAAGTGGCACAGAATATGCAAATCACCTGGGGCCAGGAGCCTGGTCTAAAGGCCAGGAAATCCCCTCCGTCCAATGAGCCACCAGCTCAGGTTACCAGCGGGGACATACTATAAAAGCCAGCTCGGGGAGGAGTCCCGCACAGCTCTATATAGGGCGGGGCGGGGAGCGCCGCGGCCACACACCTCAGCACTACCTGGCGAGCTGCGCACCGCCGGGATTTCTCTCCTGCCTGCAGCTTCGAAATCTGCCTGCCAAATCCGTACCCCCTCTCCGGTAGGACCCCAGCTGTCATTCCCTAGCCCAGGCCTTGGGGAACTGAGGAGGGGTCTAGTGGATTTGCAGTTCTGAACCTGCCTGCTCCAGTGTAGAATCTCCAAGCGGGAGTGTAGGGCCGTGGGTGTCCCGAGGGGGATCGAGAGCAGAGAGACTGTCTCTGGGAGGGACAGTGTGGCCACGGCTGCTAGTCTGGCCCAGGGTCCAGGCGATCTGAGGAGGGAACCCCAGCAGGAGGGTCTTGTGGCTCCACCTTGCTCTGAGACCCTGAAGCCCTTCTAGAAGAGGAGGTGCCCACAGAGTTGTCGACCTTCTTGCCCCCTTGGGGCTACCCCTGCCCAAGCTTGGGCCCCGGCCCCTCAGCAGCCCCGTTCCCTCTCCCCAGGTGGCCTCATGGCTGCGACCTGTGAGATCAGCAACGTCTTCAGCAACTACTTCAGTGCTATGTACAGCGCGGAGGACCCCGCCCTGGCCTCTGCTCCCCCTGCCGCCGCCTTCGGGGCTGACGATGCGGTGCTGACCCTAGGCAACCCCCAGATGTCGCTGGAGGGTACAGGTGGGTCCCGCAGGGTGGGGTGGGGCGGCTTCGGGAGTGGGAGACAGACTCATCCGAGAGCGTGTTAGACAAATGGGGGACTGGGCAGGGAGGGGGTCTCCAGGCGAATTCCAGGCTGGGCTAAGGGGGCATGAGGGCCGAGGGGCTGGCGGTTGTGGGCGCGGTGTCGGGCCGAGCAGGCGCCAGGTACCAGGCCCAGGGTGCGCGAGTGCCGCCCCTGCCAGTCCAGGGAGGGCTCTGAGAGCTGGTGGGAAACCGCCATGGGCGCCAGGAACCGCGCCGTGAGGGCCGCCGGCAGCCTGCTGAGCCTGCGGGGGCTGCCCCCGTCCCTCACAGAGAAGGCCAGCTGGTCCGGGGAGGAGCCCCAGTTCTGGTCGAAGGCGCAGGTCCTGGACTGGATCAGCTACCAGGTGGAGAAGAACAAGTACGACGCAAGCTCCATCGACTTCTCCCGGTGCGACATGGACGGCGCCACCCTGTGCAGCTGCGCCCTTGAGGAGCTGCGTCTGGTCTTTGGGCCTCTGGGGGACCAACTCCACGCCCAGCTGCGGGACCTCAGTGAGTCCAGGCCACTGGTGCCACCGGGGCCTGGGCCGGAGGCGTGGGTGTCGGCTCCATTTCCTGAGTCCTGGAGCTCAGGCTGGGGCTGGGGGTGAGGGGATTGTGACCCTCCTTCCTTCCCTGCCAGCTTCCAGCTCCTCTGACGAGCTCAGCTGGATCATCGAGCTGCTGGAGAAGGACGGCATGGCCTTCCAGGAGGCCCTCGAAAACCCAGGCCCCTTCGGTGAGAACCTGTGTTCTCCCCCTTCCCCAGCCTGTCCTGCCCCATCCCTGCCTCTCCCCAGAGCGCTACAGTTGACCCCTCCTCCCGAGACTTCCTCCCTCGACTAGAAAACGCAGCCCTCTGGGCAGCCTTACCTGTCCTTGCCCGGTCCCCTGAGCCTCCTCTGAGCTGTCACCTCCTCTCCCCAGACCAGGGCAGCCCCTTCGCCCAGGAGCTGCTGGACGACTGCCAGCAGGTCAGCCCGTACCACCCCGGCAGCTACGGCGCGGGGGCCCCGTCCCCCGGCAGCTCGGACATCTCCACCACAGGTGAGAGCCCTGCTGGCCACAGCCCCCTGCCCCACGTGCCCCTGAGCCCCAGGCTCCCAGCACTCCCACCCCTGCCTTCTGGCAGGAGCTGCCTGGGCAGCGCGGACCGAGAGCCTGCAGCCCCGTCCGGCAGAGGCCGGGCTGGCCAGGGCGCTCACTCTGACCTCGCCCCCAGGGACTGGCACTCCTCAGAGCTCCCGCTCCTCGGACTCCGGTGGAAGCGACGTGGACCTGGATCTCACCGACAGCAAGCTCTTCCCCAGAGGTGAGTGGAGGGCGCCTCAGTCCCCACGAGGGTGTCCCGTTCAGCAGTACCTGGGGGCCCGCTCCTCCCCACCCCTGCCCTCCTGCAGGCTTTTCCTGCAGAGGGGCTGCTCCCCAACCTCTGCGCTCGCCCTCTCTTGACCTCCCACCCCTCTGTCCCCACAGATGGCTTCCCCGACTATAAGAAGGGGGATCCTAAGCATGGGAAGCGGAAGCGGGGCCGGCCCCGAAAGCTGAGCAAGGAGTACTGGGAGCGTCTGGAGGGCAAGAAGAGCAAGCACGGTGAGCACGACGGGGCCGCCTGCCGCGCCGCTGCCCCAGCGCCGACGCCTTCTCCTGCTGTCTCTGGCCCCTCGCACCGCCGCGCTCCCTTCGTCAAGCCTGGGCACAGTGGCATCTGCGGCATTTGCCAGCACCTGATCATAGAGCCTAGCAGTGTGGTCCTGCAGAGGAGGGGAAACTGAGGCTCCTGGAGGGAGGCCCATGGCACCAGAGCTTAGGTTTCCTGCCCACTCACTCCAGTGGTCTGTACTTGGCCGCTGTCCTGCCTGCTGGGACACCCTTGGCGGTGTGAGGAGGCAGCTGGGGGTGCTTGGGTGGCCCCAAGAGTCACTGGGGGGCTAAGACTCTAGGCAAAGAGGACAGTGCCTCGACCACTGGGCTGCCAGCCCGCTCAGGTCTGGAGGGCCCTCTAGCCATGAGTCATTCTGTCCCCGTGACCTCAGGCCTGTGTGCTCCAGCCACTGTGGACCACTAGGAGATCTCCACTTTCTCCCTCCTCTCTCCCTCCCTCTCTCTCTCACACGCACACAGACCTGGTTTTCTTTTTGTCCTCAGGGGGCTATTTTTCCAGGCAGCTGTCCCCTCATCCCCCAGACTAGGGCCAGCTCTCTGGTACCTGCATTCTCGAGCTCTTACCACCTGTTGGTGTGTTTGCTTTCACTGTGGCCCCCACTGAACCAGGAGCCCCTAGATGTCTCCGTCACTGTGGGATCCCAGCCAGACATTTGCTCAGCCTTTGCATGAGTGCAACATCTGGGCTGTGTAGCAGGGTCTCCCTGGAGCTCCGTCTAGTGGGGAGGTGAGGGGGGGAGCAGCCTCTACACAGCCCGCACAGAGGGCTCGGCCAGGGTCTCTGGAGGGGCCTGTTCCATGACCACGAGTCAGCAGTGTGCTGGGACGGGCAGGACCCATTAGTCTTGGGTGAGAGGGGACGCTGGGCTGCTAACTCATGGCATCTGGCCTTGCAGCCCCCAGAGGCACCCACCTGTGGGAGTTTATCCGGGACATCCTCATCCACCCAGAGCTCAACGAGGGCCTCATGAAGTGGGAGAACCGGCACGAGGGTGTCTTCAAGTTCCTGCGCTCCGAGGCCGTGGCCCAGCTGTGGGGCCAGAAGAAAAAGAACAGCAACATGACCTACGAGAAGCTGAGCCGGGCCATGAGGTGAGCTGGTGGCCAGGACCTCATGACAAGGATGGACACGGGCACCTGCCGAACTGAGTTTATGTGACCGGTTTGAGCCCCGTAGGGTGAGGATAGTAGCACGTCTGCCCAGATGTTCACGCGGAGACGGTGTTAGCCTGGCGCAGAGCTCACACAGTGTACTGTGGCCGTCGGCAGCACCGCTTGGTGTCACCGGCAAGGCTGGTCCTCAGGAAGGCGCCTGAGGGTGGTGAAGAGCGCCTGGGCCGTGCCCCCCAGGCCTGGTCCTCTCCCCACTGAAGCAATTAAGTTGCTTGTGCCTGGGCCCCAGTTTCCTCCTGTGTACAAGGGTGGACTGGACCATCTTAAGGTCCGTGCAGCCCTAAAATGACGTGGTTTCACGGTAAGCCCCAAGACACAGCCGTATGAGCCAAGGAAACAAGGCAGATCCAGGTTCCCCGGACACAGTTACAGGCCAGTGTGGCAAAGGAGCAGACAGCTCCTCCTCGCAGGTGGGAAGGGGAGTCCAGGAAGCGGGGCTCCGGCTCCAGCGGGTCGGGTGGAAGCCAGGTCATGGGAGGATAACTCAGCCAGATGGGAGGCAGGCGTTGGCGGTCCGGGGCTTGTTTCGTGCCTGAGCACTTCCGACCACCCTTCTCCTGCCCACCCAGGTACTACTACAAACGGGAGATCCTGGAACGGGTGGACGGTCGGCGGCTTGTCTACAAGTTTGGCAAAAACTCCAGTGGCTGGAAGGAGGAAGAGGTTGTCCAGAGTCGGAACTGAGGGTCGGAACTAGACCCTGGACCAAACTCACGGACCACTCCAGGCCCGTAGCCCTCCTGGGAGGAGGAGGCCGGAAGGACCCTCTGCTGGGGCCGGCTCCCGGCTGTGCTGAGGAGAGAAGCTGAAGTTCCGGTGTAGCATCAGCCATCGTGCTGGGATTTGGAGCCTGCGTCCTCTCCCTCCTGCCTCCTCTTGGAATTACAAGCCCGAGTTGGGGGGTTTTGAAGCGACTCATCTGCTGACCACAGCTGCACGGGCATCTCCTTGTATCTGGTGCCTCCTCGAACTCAACCCCAGACACCAGCAGCAGACGACACCTGACACCTTCCTCCTGCAGAAGACTGGACTGAGCCAAGGAGGCCAGGGCGGCCCTAGGCTTGCACCGTGACAGAGAGGACAGAGAGGCGCGAGCCGGGTCCTCCAGCGACTTCTCTCCGGACTGGTTTCCACCTCCCTGTTCGGTGCTCGGGCTCCATGGGCGGGGGTCAGAGTACTCCCTAATTTATGTGCTATAAATATGTCAGATGTACATAGAGATCTATTTTTTCTAAAACATTCCCCTCCCCGTTCCTCTCCCACCAAGCGCTGGTGGCCAGACTGACTGTTCTAGGCCCTCCTCTGGGCCAGCAAGGGGTGGGGCGATGCCGGAGCCCTCAGGCTGGGGCTCCTGGCTCCTTTCTCCTGTGAATGGAGGCAGAGACCTCCAATAAAGTGCCTTCTGGACTTTTTCTAACCTTTGTCTTAGCTACCTGTGTACTGAAATTTGGGCCTCTGGCTCGGATATGGTCAAGGATTGGAGGGGAGGAGGAAGGGGTCTACTAGGCTGAGGGTAGGTGTGAATTTCCTAGAACAGGAGAGCTGGGCTTACAGACTGGAAGCAGATGAGGCAAAATTTTACAAGACTTCACGCACACCAGGATGTGAGCTCGGGAAGCTGAGGCCAGGGGTTGTCCTGCTGCCACGACACCTTGCTCTAGTGACCTTGGCCAAGTATGTCCTCTTTGGGGCAGCTTCCTCCTGTAAGACTGGGGTTTGGATCTGATGTTCTCTAAGAAGTCTAGAGTTGTATGTCCTGCCTTGTGGAACTGATGGTTTGCATTCCAGCCAAGTTGGCTGTAAGCTGAATATTTGTAATATGAATCCTAGCTTTCGTGTCTGACATGAAATCAGAGTCAGGATCTTATGAAGGGAAAAAAACAAAACAAAATGGAGATGAGAAAGAACGGGGGAAGGAACTGGTATTTGTTGGCAGCCGAGTCTTAATGCCAAGCACTGTGCATGGCACCAGTTTGCCTCATTGAATCCTTTCCCAAGAGGAGAGAAGGGGACAGTTCCTATTTACAGATGCAGATAATAAGGTTCAGGGGATGTACCTTGGGTCTGTCCTTCAGCCTTTCCTGGGAGCTTTTCTCCACTTGGGGCTCTTCTAACTTAATTCTCAGTAGAGTCCAGAACTATGTTATTTGATTTCCATAGTGATAATATGTCTATGTTTTATATTTTATTTTTATTTTTGAGACAGAGTCTCACTCTGTCGCTTGGGTAGAGCGTAGTGGTATCATCATAGCTCACTGCAACCTCCAATTCCTGGGCTTAAGTGATCCTCCTGCCTCAGCCTCCCGAGTAGCTGAGATTACAGGTGCTCACCACCATGCCTGGCTAATTTTTTCTATTTTTGGTAGAGACAGGGTCTCGCTCTTGCTCAGGCTGGTCTCAAACTCCTGAGCTTAAGCGATCCTCTCACCTCGGCCTCCCAGAGTGCTGGGATTACAGGCGTGAGCCACTGCACCCAGCCAATGTGTCTAGGTTTTAGAGAGGACATTTTGTTGATGGGTATTCTCACAGAATACCTTCCAGGTGGAAATTTCCTTAAGTTTGAGGCTTCAAATTCCATAGGACACATTAAAATCCCATTTTGTAAATTTGAAATTTGTCTTGGAAATGCCAGGTTATTTGCTGAAGGGATTTTAGAAAAGCAGAAGTGTGTGTGTGTGTGTGTGTGTGTGTGTTGGAAACAGGGCTTGCTCTGGAAAACAAGGAATGGTGGGAAGGAGGGCGGGGAAGTTGGTTGGGGAGAACAGTGGGGTCTCGAGAGAACCAACAGAGTCCTAGAGCCATTTTGGAAGACGACATCTTTCACCTTCCCCTTCTGAAGCGTGAGCGGGCTCCATGCTGACCTGGCCCTTATTGGTGGGGGGACCTTTGGCAACTACTTAGCTTCATATCTTGAAGATTAATATGTGCTGATTACTCCCCCCACATTATCTGGGGGTCCTTGCACCCTTAAGCAAGGTGACCCAGTGTTGCCTGAAGTTGTCTAGCCAAGGAGTGAGGGGGGAGCCTTTGGAACCCCAGACATACTTGCTGCGCCTCCCATGACCCCCAGTTTCTTCAGCTCTGAGACAGATCCTTGTGGCGAGTTGTCGCCGTTGCTGAGAGATGTGGGGGAGGAGGCCGAGACCGCAGGCCGAGCCCCTAAATCCTCCACGCCAAAGGGCTGGGAGGCAGCTGCCCGCACTGCTCGCTGACCTTTGTCCTGCCATTTTCGGTTTATGAGGCGCTTTCCTCATCCCATTATCTCATTTGATCCGCCCCACAGCCCTCTGGAGGAGACTGGGTGTCCCCATTTCGCTGCTGAGGCTAGTGGCTGGCCCAAGGTCACCGGCCAGGTGGGAGTGGGGAACCAGGTGGGGTGGGGGCCCAGGTGGGGTGGGGACAGAGGCTCCCTGAGGCTGCCCTGGAGGCTGGGGGCAGAGCGAGGAGAGGGCCGCCCTAGGGAGAGCCACACTTCTCACTCAAGCGGTCTTCTCCCCAGCATCCCTGTCTTGCCTCCACCTCCTCAGGACATGGCAGAGACCTGCACAGGTCCCCAGGCTGGCCTTGCTTGGCCCCCTCCCTGCACCCTTCGTTCCCCTCTCTGTCCCAGGGGCCTCCGAATGGACTCCTGCCCTACCCTTTGCTGTCCCCTTGGGTGTGTCCTGGGCTGGGGAGCGGGGGTGGGGAGAGGCCACAGGGCTGGGCTGTTTATATCCTGACCTGAACTGCGGGTCACCTCTTATCTGCTTCTGTGGGTCGGGCGTGTCTGTCGCTGTGCTGGTCAGAGGGAGGTCGCTCCTCCCGTGTTTGGGTGTGCCTGAGGAGGGGCTGGGGTCGGCCTCCCAGACGTTCCCGGATTCCTGCACAGCCCCACCCTCCACCCATTCCCAGGAAAGCTGGCATCAGGCCCTCTTGGGTGCAGTAGGTAACCAGGCTGCATGTTGATCAGGGGTCTTACTTGAGTCTGCTCTTCTACTCCACGACCTGTTGACACATCTCCTCCCGTACTGGGCTGTGAGCACCTCGGGGCCGTGCGGGGCTTACTCACCCCAGCAGCTCACACAGTGCCTGGCACAGAGAAGGTGCTCGATCAATATTTGCTAAACTGCCGTGTGACTCTCCCTGCCCTGGCCACCACCTCCCCTCGACTCACACAGTGCACACACATACACACAGCACCTACGCTCATACACACGCACACGACCCCACACACACCCCACACATTCACATGCCACACACGGTCATACGCACTCACACGAATCACACCCGAGCACCCACACGCCAC
>NW_012150741.1:356836-364473 GCF_000956105.1 Propithecus coquereli
CCACAGTCTCAGCCACACCCGCTCTCACACAGGCTCAGTCCCCTGCGGCGGCTCAGCCTCTGCTCACCGGCTTGGCCTTCTGTCTCCTCTGCTCATCTCCTGCCTCCCACCTAACCGTCTAACTGGCCCCTTCTTTGAAGCATTTCCAGGTGGGTTCAGCCCCTCCCTGCAGTCAGGACCCGCTACCTAATTTCCAGAGCCCAGAGCAAAGTGAGCACTTGGGTATTTGTAAAATTTCAACATGGCCATAGCAGAGTGGCACGTTAACCCTTCATGGGGCCTGGTCCTCTAAGCTCAGGGTCTTGTAGGACGACTGCACGGGTCACCACTCTGCCCGTGAAGCCACTCTGCCCCCTTCCCCCTGGACTGGTAAGAGCTGCACGGAACTACCCACCACGATTCCATTGCAGATATGTTTGCAGCAGCCACCGAAAAATGAAGAATTTGCCAACTTTTTAAAATAAGAAAAATTTTCACAGAAAAAACTGAATTTGTGGCTTCTCTTTAAAAAACAATCAGAAGACTGGCCCACCTGAGCCAGCCGTCCCACTGGACCACGGTCTGCAGCCGGGCAGTCATGAGGCCACCAGCACCACTTCCCCACGGAAGCACTGAGTTTTCAAGCCCTGGCTGAAAACATCTATGCCTGCCCCCACCTGCTGCCTCCAGGCTAGGAGCACCTTCTCTGCCCCTCTACCTGGCAAAGCGACGGCTCGTCGAGGATGTCAGTAAGTAAACAGATGATGGGGCCGGGGCGGGGAGAGGGGGATAGCGATGCTCATGGGTATGAAAACCCAGCCAGCCAACCCCTTCTGTGAGGGACTGGGATGGGACCTAGGGCCCCCTGAGACTTACTGGAAAGCAGCAAATGTTCTCACCACAAGACCATTTTTAGCGCAGTTCGATGAACGGCGTATCGGGGCTGTCATGCTCGGTGCAATATCTCTGCACGACCTTCTGGTCTGGGCATGGCTGCTTAATTCAGAGTGCCCAAAGATGCCACCACTGCCCACAGTCTCGTCCCATCCATACACCTCTCTCTCTGCTGAGGGGGGAGACTTAGCAGAACATTTGTCTCTGCAATAGCTCTTCGTATATTTTCCCCCAACTCATCTCTTTTCAGGAAGAACAAGTGCCTTAAATTAATCCACACATCACAACTCTTTACCAGTGATTTGTAGGACAGAGCACTGGATCTAGAAGAACAATCTGCACTTTGTAGATGAGGGAACTGAGATTCAGAAAAGGAAGGTGACTTGCTCAGAGTCACACAGCATACGGATATAGAGCCTGAGCGTAATACTGACAGCCGACCAATGTGTCCAGTTTTTGCTTTATACACATCATTCGTTCTCTCAGTGTCGTCACCGTGTGCTGTGTGCATGGCTCTGTGCTGGGTGCAGGGGACCCCGCAGGGAAAAGGCCACCCAAGGAGAATAGAGGGCCGAGGCTGGAGCCTAAGGACTTCCAAAGACACCTACATAAACCTCCAAACCCATCTGCAAGGTAGAGGATGAGCGTCCCATTTCACAGATGAGGAAGCTGGGGCTTTAGAGAGGTTAGGAAACAGCTCGAGTTTTCAGAGCTGGTAAGGTGAGGACTTGAACCCTCGCTTCCTGACCCGCTCTCTTCAACTCCACAGCTGACTCTGTTTTGAGAGGCGCTAAATAACCCAAATGTCTCACTGCTGCGTGGGTGCCTGGAATTTCACTGCTAGGTGTGCAGTTTGAGAAGTGCCCTGTTGACGTACAAACGTGCCTGGGGTGGGGGCTGGATTCGGCTAACACTGCTTTCCCGAGACTCCTTGATCCTGGGGGAAGGACGGGAGCTGAGTTTTCAGTTCTTGAGATTCTCATGGTGGACATCCCTTGGCAGTATTGCCTTCTCCATTCTTGTCCTGCCCTCCTCCTTCTCCTCCTCCTCCTCCTCCTGCTACGTGCAGGGCTGGGCTGAGGCAACAGCAGCAGCAATTAGCCCAGCTCAGCCGCCCGTTACTGGAACCTGCATGTCAACTCTGGAGCTGATCCAGGAAGCCACGCCCAGTGTCCCGCATGACTCAACCTCACCTGCCCCCTCCACACCTGCCAGTCTCAGTGACCCAAGCCACAATGTCCAGGGGAAAGTCCCAGCATCCTTTGGTCTGTCCTCATCTACCTCATGCGCTTACAAGGCACGCTGGGATTTAGAGTGCGTACATCACGGGCTTGCTTCCCTGGCTGACTTCTAGCCCAGAGGGACAGCTCCAGGCGGAGCAGATGCTGGCATCTGGAAGACTACACTCTCTCTGGAGAATGCAGACAGACGCATCTACTCTCTTCCCTCTCATTGCTTGAGATGCAAAAGCAGCTTAAGGTCATTGGGGACACTACTTTTCATGTACTGAACTGGAAAAAAAAATGCCCCTGATGTCTAGAGCTGGTGAGGATATAAAAAAACTCAAACCTGACATGAACCACTGGCCAAGGTGTGAATTGGGAGACGCTTTCTGAAGAACAATTGCACACACTGTTTAAAAGCCTCAAACATATGCATATCTTTTTACACAGCAATTTCCCGTCTAAGAATTTTTCTAAAGAAAATAATTGGATAAGTGTAGAGAGATATATGTACGAAGATGCTCATCGTGGTGGTGCTATAATTGCAGACAAAAGGTAGCAACCTGTCTGTCAAAAGAGGATTGGTGAAATAAACTGCAGTAGAGAAATGTATTCAAATACTAGGCAGCCATTAAAGCGATGCTGGGGCTATGTTTATTGACATGTGGCATTGTTCACTCGATATTATTAAGTGGAAAAAAGTAGGCTTGCACTTATTTTTATGAAATGATCTCACTTTTGTTAAATATTAGCAGGTATCTTTGGGTGGTATCATGGAAAACATATTTTCTGAAAAAAATTACCTTGAGTACATGTCACTATTAAAAAATTAACCTATTTCCCATTTTGGAAAAAAAGTAAGCATCAGTGGGACTAGTAAAAGCTTCCAAGGGTTATTATTTACCTCTCTACAGCACTTTCATTTTTTATATTATTTTGTTTTATTGTGGAGACAGGGTGTTGCTCTGTTGCCAGGGCTGCAGTACAGTGGCACCATCATAGCTTACTGTCCCCTTGAACTCCTGGGCTCAAGCCATCCTCCTGCCTCAGCCTTTGAGTAGCTGGGACTACAGGCACATGCCACCAAGCCTGGCTAATTTTTTTTGTTTTTGCAGAGGTGCAGATCTTGCTGTGTTGCCCAGGCTGGTCTTAAACTCCTGGCCTCAAGCGATCCTCCTGCCTTGGCCTCCCAAAGTGCTGGAATTATAGGCATTGAGCTGCCATGCCCAGTTACATAGCACTTTAAAAAGTGTCTCCAGAGTTGTTTCTTCCCTTCGGTTGCTCAGAGATAAGAATTATTCTTTTCATAGCCATCATAGCTCTCTTCAACCTCAAACTCCTGGGCTTAAGTGATCCTCCTGCCTCAGCCTGAGTAGCTGGGACTACAGGTGCGCACCATGGCCCCAGCTAATATTTAAATTTTTTTGTAAAGATGGAGTCTTGCTATGTTCTCAGGCTGGTCTTGAACTCTTGGGCTTAAACAAGTCTCCTGCCTTGGCCTCCCAAAGTGCTAGGATTACAGGCGTGAGCCACCATGCCCCACCTGTATTTCTCTTAAAATAAAAAAAGAAGGTGGAGGGTGGATTTTTTTTTAAAAAAAAGAAGACTTCATGCAGGATATGGTTGGAAGGAAAAAAAAGAAGACAAACGCTTTTACTATTTTGAAAAATGAACATTAGTAATTCAAAAAAGTGAAACTAACAACATGCCTAATATTTGGAATTAGTTAACCAAAGTATGACTCATATGTTTATAATATGGAATACTATGCCTCTATTAAAAATAATGATTCATGTGCTCGCTTTGGCAGCACATATACTAAAATTGGAACGGTACAGAGAAGATTAACATGGCCCCTGCGCAAGAATGACAATAAAAAAATAACAATAATGATTCATTAAAGAATCTGCTTTGTGCCAGTCATTGATGACATAAAGGAAGCCAAGACAAGAATTGTCCCGTTTTGAAGTCCTATGAGTAAGCAGATGCTTCACGCACTGGGAATAACAGCGTGACGAAAGTATATATAAAGTGATACTCAAACCACAGAGCAGAACACAGGTTTGGAACCAGGTGTAGGTGGGTTCTGGGGAGATGAGTAGGAACTCACCAGGGTACAGGTGAGGGTCACCCAGGCAGAAAGAACATGATGTGCAAAGGTAAAGATGCGTGAAATGCTACCATTTATATAGAGAATGGGAAGAAGCAGAATAGGAGAGGAGTCCAACATTCCAGGCGGGGGTGGCCGTAAAGGAGGCTTAGTGCTATATGGGCCCCGAAATGCTTCCTTAGACCTGAGGGTAGAGGCAGCCTCTGAATGGGTTAAGGTGTTTATAGTAGGGGGACATGGTCATAATTGCTCTTTAGAAACATCCCATGGATAGGGGATACACTGACAGCGAAACATCGAAGGCAAGGACACTAACGAGAAGGCCGTTACAGTTCCCAGGAAGAGGACCTGTGGGCCTGAGTGGGTGACGGCAGCAGAGACCAGGCGTGGGGCGGGGCCCGCGGTCGGGAGGTGTCGCCACGGTCTAATGCAAAGGCAGCCGGCGCTGCCGTTCTTCGGGAGGGAGAGCAGAGTGAGTGCTGGAGATGCTGGTCCCGTGGCTGCCTTATCAGGTTTGAGGCGCTTGAGATGTTCAGTAGGCAGATGTTCAGGAGGGAGGTCTGGACCCAAAATACAGCTTTTAGGGTCATCGAGCATCTATATGACAGTCGAAGCTCGGGATTTGAATACCACTCAGGGAGAACGTGCAGAAAAATGGAGAGAAACAGAATCCAAGGATTGCTTGAGCCCAGAAGTTTGAGGTTGCTGTGAGCTAGGCTGATGCCACGGCACTCTAGCCTGGGCAATACAGTGAGACTCTGTCTCAAAAAAAATACATATCTAGAATCCAACCACTTCCCCCACCTCCACTGCTCCCAACCTGGCCTCTTATCTTGTGTCCTAATTACTCTTCCTGCTTCCAGCCCTGCAATCACATCGATCCTCGCTCAACGCCCTCTGAAGCTTCCACGCCAGGGCATGGCAGAGGTCCTCCCAGTGTTGATGAGGCCCAAGGCCGCCTGTCCCCTCCTCTCTGACCGTACCTCTGACTGCTCTTAGCTCTACCCCATAGGCAGACCTCGCTGCTCGGGCTTTTGTCCTTCCACTTCTTTCTGCCTGGAATCCTCCCCAAATCCAAATACTTTCATCTCTCATCTCCTTTGGGTCTTTGCTTAAGTATCGCCTCCTCTGTGAAGTTCCCTGATCTCCCAAATTAAAATTGCAACCCAGCCCAGCCCAGCCCAGCCCTGCCCTACCTGCCTCCCTATGCTCTTTCTCTGTTTTATTTTTCTGTGTAGTATTAATCATGATCAGACACACCACATATCTGTTTTTTTTGTTTGTTACTTGTCTCCCCCCACACACTAACATGAAAGCTCCACAAGGGCATGGCATTTTGCCCATTTTGTTCACAATGCCTATGTTGCAGGTGATATTCGATAGGCAAGTTATTGAATAAATGCATGTGTACCCATCTCACACCTCATAAAGAAGTTAATGGGGCCTGACACAGTGGCTCATGCCCGTAATCCTAGCACTCTGGGAGGCCAAGGCGGGAGGATGGCTTGAGCTCAGGAGTTAAAGACCAGCCTGAGCAAGAGTGAGACCCTGTCTCTACCAAAAAGAGAAAAATTAGCCTGGCGTGGTAGTGCGCACCTGTAGTCCCAGCTACTTGGGAGGCTGAGGCAGGAGGATCACTTGAGCCCTAGAGTTTGAGGTTACTGTGAGCTATGACGATGCCACCACATTCTAGCCCAGGCAACAGTGCAAGACCCTGTCACCAAAAAAAAAGGCCACTAATTGACACCTTCGAACCCCTAATTGGTGACCTCTGGCAAGCCTGAGGACTTAAAGGTCCCAGTCAATGGGTAAAGGTTGACCTCTTTGCTGTGGTTGACTTTTCTTCTCCACCGTACCCTTGGGCGGGACAGGGAAACTGAATCAGCTCTTCACAAGCCTTCCTCTCCGAAACAGAACCACGAGGACCAGGGTTTGCACGGAATTGGCTATGAAAAGGCAGAGGCAGAGGGAGGGGGGCAGGTCCCAGAGGAGAGTGTTTGGGGATCCAGGGGGGATGGCATTGTGGCTCAGAGTGCTGGAGCCACCTGCCTGGTTGAAGTCCCCGGTTAGCCTTGATTGCTGGGTAATCCTGGGATGGGAACGTCCCACTCCCTGCCTCGGCTTTCCCATCTCTAAAGTGTGGCTCCTACTTCTATCTGTCTCCTGGGGTTGTCCTGAAGATTAAGTAAGATCATCTATGGAGAGCACCTGGCACATGGTGGGCGCTGAAAAGCAGAAAGGGGCCAGGACTGAGGGTCCGCAGCCTTTCTAGTGTTCTCACCATCTGCAGTCACTTCTCTGCCCCCAGCGGGCCCCCCACCAAGCCCCCTCCAACGAGGCAGAGGGGCTCCTACAGATCTCTTTCCTTCAGCCTGAGATTATTTCTGCTGTACCAGGACAGCCCAGGGGGTGAATTCAGCCAGGAATGCGCCCTTAGCTGGAGAGCCCCCCACCCCTGCCTCGGCCTTGCTCCCTGCCTCTGCGGGGGTCGGGGTGATGTCAGCCTGGCAGTGCAGGCTGGGCTGGTTTACCCTCAGTTATCGCCTCTCCCTAGGGAGAACAGATTACCTCACCCCAGAGCAGAGCAAATGGTTAACCAACCTTGTCCCAGAGGGCCTGGAAGGCCCACCTGGCCAGGGCCCAGGTATGTGGGGCCCCATCCTGCTGCCTTATTATCTGCATCACTGCTCGCAAGTGTCGTAAATACTTGTCCGTAGTGTCCATAAATATACATACGACATGGAAGGCTTCCTCATGGCAAACACCACTTTACATTTTACACAGGCTTAGGTGGCTTTTTATTTATCTAGCATTGTTCTAAAGTATACGCCTGCATCTCAACTTAAATATATATTTAAAAATCTCTTTTTGCCACCCAAGGTCTTGGCATTCTATTGGCTCCATTCCTTCATCAGTATTTAGATTACCCGTGACACTAAAAGCACTTTCCACCCCAGAAATGGACTCATATAAAACATTGAACTAGTCTTTGCAACTTGGAGCAGCAAGTTCTTGACTGGGGAAAAAAATGGATTTCTCTCATTAAGAGATCTTGTTCCTCCAAGGGGAATGCTGCGTGGAAAGGAATGTGGCTAGAGCTCTTTTTTCCCGTGAGGACTCCATTCACACTTGACGTGTGTCCTTCTTCAAAATAAGGTTTCTCGTGATTTTCTAACATATAATTCTGTGTAATCATTCTGTTTTCAGAAGTAGAGGTACTGACCTTCGCAGTTGGTAAATGGTTCTCCAGCCATGCAAATGCAAATTATATGCTAGAAAACTATTTTTTTCTCAAGAAATATCACAAGATTCTGGATTTTAGAAAAATTTATTGGCCCGCTGCGGTGGCGCATGCCTGTAATCGTAGCACTCTGGGAGGCCGAGGCAGGAGGATCACTTGAGCCCCGGAGTTTGAGGTCGCTGTGAGCTAC
>NW_012150741.1:365219-370541 GCF_000956105.1 Propithecus coquereli
ATAAAAACAAAAAGAAATAATCTGAGTCAGAAACTAGAATTGATTGGTTTGCAGGGCTGGGCTACATGCAGGCCCCATCCGCCCAGCGCTTGGTGACCCGCCCTGTCCCTTAATGTCTGGAAGGAAGCTCAGGGACCCCCCAGTGCCGCCCGTCCTATCTCACCGCCAGTCGGGCAGACTCGCCTGGGGACGAATAATGATAATGATAATCCTAACACTCAAATCGGGTTTTACCGTTTACAAACGTCTTCACATTCATCGCCTCTTTGGGTCTTCATATGACAGTTCTGGGGGAGTCAAAGCAAGTATCATTATCCCCGCTTAATAACGAAAGAATAAAAATCTAAAAGCGAAGTGAAATAAGCCAGACAGAAAAGGACGCAGACCACAGGATCCCACTCACCCGAGGTGCCTGGAGTCGTGGAATTGGCAGCCACAGCAGGTCGCATGGTGCTGCTGGGGCCGGGGCAGGGGGATGGGGAGCTGTTGTCTAACAGAGTGTCAGTTTGGAGGATGAAAAGAGACCTGGAGATGGATGGTGGTGACGGTGGCACTGTACTTAATGCCGCAGAACTGTGTGCTTAAAAATGGTTAAAACGGTCGATTTTATGTTATGTATATTTTGCTATAATTTTAAAAAATTTTCAAAACTGATAGCTAACAGTTTTTTGTCTTACCCAGCAGCCAGTGCAATCCAGTTAAGCCATAAGTGAATTCATGACGTTCCTCTGCTCAGAACCCTCCAGGCTCCCACCTCGCTGAAGCACACGCCAAGCCCCCACCGGGCCCTGGGACCAGCCCCAGGTCTGTGTCGGGTGCCCTGCCCGCCCCTTTGCAGGTGCACTGGCCTCTCCACTGCTCTCCCAACATGCCACACGCTCCCGCCTCAAGGCCTGTGTTGCCTCCTTGCTCTGCCCAGAATGTTCCTCCCTTCCAGGTTCACCGGGGTCTGAACCCTACTGGCTTCAGATCTTTCCTCAAACAACCTCTTTGTAAGGAAACCTCCCCGGCGGCCCCTCCCCCACACCTCCTGTGCTTTCTCTCTCCCCAGCACTCTCGGTATCTACTGCAGGATGGATTTGTGTATTTATCTTGTTTCATGCCTCCCACCCGCTAGAATGGAGGCTAACGTGGGCAGGCAGGGTCTTTGTTTTGTTCAGTGGTACCTCCCAGCCCCTAGAAGAGGGCCTGAAACCTGGCGGATAGTCAAGAAATATTTGTTGAACACATGGAACTTTTTCAATTTCCTACGGACCAAGCACTGCAAGCATCCTAAGTGGATCCTAAGTAGATCGTTAGTATTCTCACCCTGCCTGGGTTCCCGCTGATTGCTGCTGAGGCCCTTCCAGGTGTCCTAGCCTGCTAGTTTCTATCTTCTCTCTGGAAAACGAAACCCAAGTGCCTCCCTCACTGCTGAGCAGGCCACATGGCACATGCTGGCCACCGACGCAGCACTTGCAGCTCTCTGCTTGAGTCCTGGCCGTGGGCTGAGTGGGGAGGGCCTTGCCTACGCCAAGACCATGCTGGGAGGGAGGACAGATGGGCTGAGGACAGCTCTGGCAACAGGCACGGGGTGGGGGTGGGGGAGGTAAAACCCTGGAGGGGAGATGGGGATAGCCTGTGGCACTGCATGCTGCCCCTTGGTGGGCAGGTCCCAGGTCCTAGGGTGCCAGCCCCCCAGGTGTGATGTGAGCAGCCTCTGAGGTGAGTGAGGTACAAACAAAAGACCCAGGTTGCCTTTGTCCTCTGCCCGCCCCTTGTCCTCTGTTTACATCCTTCCCGTAAATGAGTTGGGTGCTGGGCTGCTGGCCCTGAGCCAGACACACCTGTAGGACAGGTTGGGCAGGGCTCTCGGGGCGGGGAGTGGTGGCAGGACTGGCAGGGGATTCAGGCCCTTGGGGAGCAAGCTCTGGTCCTCTCCAAGGCAGCACAGGTGCCAGGCTCTTGCTGCCTTGGGCCAGGGATTCTTGGCCGACTCTAAGAGGACAGGCTGCCCCCAGGGGGGCTACCTTGCCCAGGGAGTGCCAGGAACTTATGTCCAAGTCATCAGACACAAGAGGACCAAAGACTCTTTGTCCTCAGTGGGCACTTCCTAGAGGGAAACTGAGGTTTAGAGAGAGACAGAGTAGAATGGGCAATAGGATCCACGCTCGAGCCACTGGCCCCGTGATGAGAGACCCCACTGTGACGTGGGTACCTGTGGGGAGGCGGCTGCACTGGGCCCCCCCGCTGGCTCTGACCCCCTCTGGGCTTTGTCCTGCAGTCAGGTCAGTTGGGGAAGTGAGAGTTCAGATTTCTGGAGGGAGCGAGGAAAAGCAACTTCGGGAAGGCTGTAGGGGAGGACCAAAGGTGTCAGGTGAGGCAAGTCTGAGTCAGGAGGCAGAGCCTCTGTCCTACAGGAAGAGAAACGCCAGTGTCCGGCCCCCCGGACATCTGCAGCCCCCAGATTTATCTCAGGCAAGTCAGAATCGGGCTTCTGGGTAGGGGCAGGAGGCCTTGGGCAGGTGTGACTCACTCGGGGGAAGAAATTTCCTCTTCCATCAGAGGATTACCTGACCAAGTTCATGTAGGATGTGCTTTCCACCCGACCTTTCTGTCTCTCTCAGCGATGATGACTGGGCCCTCATTCACCAAATATGTACTGACTGCCCACTATGTGCCCAGCCCTTTGCTGCGTACTTAGATCATGCCTGTGTTCAGTGGTGACTCTGCCAACCCCCATGGCATCCATCCTGGTGGGCGCTGGCCCAGCTGGCTCCCTCTCCCCTCCCCTTCATCTCCTCCATGCATCTCCTCCAACTCTCGCATCTCTTGACTCTCACAAGTGATCTTGCTCTCCCCCTCACCAGAAGGTCAGGATCTCAAACAGGTCTACAGCCATACCGCCATGAACGTGCCCGACCCCGTCTGATCTCAGAAGCTCAGTGGGGGCGGGCCTGGTTAGTACTTGGGTAGGAGGATGTCACACAGGCCATGCTTCATTGTCCCACGCTGTTGCATCTGCACCACCTTCCCTCCAGTGGGGGGGAGGGGGTGCCAACCCTGCTCCCTGTGCTGGGGCTCCCATCCCTGCTCAGCTTCTCAGCATAGGGGGTCAGCACACAGAGGCTCAGCTCTAGGACCACCTGGGGGGCCTACTTTAGGGGCTCCTGCTGAGCAAGCAGGAGGCTTGGTGTGCCCACCGCTGACAGCTGCTGGCTTAGTCTGCCTTCCTGCATGTGCCTGCGATGCCTATGCCAAGGCCTCGCAACCCCCACACCTGATACTGAGTGTCCTGGGACACAATGACTTGGGTTTCATCTTTACCTGTCCTTTGTATATTCTGATGATGGTGGGTTTCTTCGACAAATCTTTTTTATTTTTGGGACAGAATCTCATTTTGTTGCCTGGGCTAGAGTGCCGTGGCGTCAGCCTAGCTCACAGCAACTTCAAACTCCTGGGCTCGAGCAATCCTCCTGCCTCAGTCTCCCGAGTAGCTGGGGCTATAGGCACATGTCACTGTGCCCGGCTAATTTTTTCTATTTTTAGTGGTTTGGCTAATTTCTTTCTATTTATAGTAGAGACGGGGTCTGGCTCTTGCTCAGGCTGGTTTGACAAATCTTTGAGAGGGAGATTCTCTTGTTTCCTCTGCAGGGGGCACCGAGACTAGGCTATGGGCAGCCTGAGGCTGGGGCTTGCCTAACCAGCCCTGAGTGAAGGAGTCCCCACCCCTCGGGGAGTGTTGGGGTTGCAGCTCCAACTCATACTGTCTAGTGCCCACAAAGGCGCCTAGCTCTGTGATTTTTGCTCTCAGCCCCCAGTCTTTCTCTCAGCTCTAGAAGGAATTGTTCGAGGTCCTCCAAATCCATGGCCGACTGCCTACTGCCACTCCCCACGAGCCCACAGTGCCGAAACCCGGTGGAGCACATCCCTAGAGCTGGAGAAGCAGCTTTGTTGCTGCCCCTGCAGCCCCTGCATTCCAGTCCCACCTGTGCTGAATTCACAGCCCACGGCCACTAGCCCATGGCAGCTGTGGCTCCCTCTCCCCTACCTTAACCCCCTCCCCCTGCCAGCATCTTGGACATCCCAGTGGCCTGGCAGTAACTGAGTCAGCTGCAGGCCTCCCACAGGGATCCCAGGATGCTAACTGGCAGACAAAGCACTAGGCCAAGAAGCTGATGGGAGGTGGGATATCTGCCCTCAAGGAGCTCAGAGTTAATTAAAACAAGCATAGAGAATGAAAAACTTCTCCTCTACCATCTTTGGTTCTGTTGCTGGGCAACAGAGCTGACCAAAGACAGATTAACAAGAGGAAAGGCATTTAATTTAATTGATGTTTTTAATTTTACATGCATGGGAGCTACACAGAAAAGAAATGAAAACCCAAAGAAGCAATTAGACTCGGGGGCTTATATACCATTTTAACAAAGAGTGAAAAATTGTGGAGAAGTGACTAGTCAAGAAAAGGGGTTTGGGCTTCTAGTGGCAGTAAATTGTGGGAAAGTAAACATATGAGGGAAGCTAGTGGTAGATAAGGATTATTTAGCAATTTTTTTACATGCAGACTCATCTTGGTGCCATCTCAGTCTCTGGCGATAAGGGTTGTTCTCCTCCTCCTGGTACAGGAGAGGGAGGAAACGTCCAAGAGAAATTTGGGCCCTACTTTTAGGCAGATAGGGGGAGGGCAGAGAGCTCCTCCTGTGTCTGCTATTTCTCAATTACCTTCAGCTCAAAATAACCCTTATGCCAGAGTGGCATATTCTGGTCCCCTTCTCAGGCTAGTCCTGTTCTTGACACGGACACCCCGAAAGGCTGAGGTCCTCTGTGCTGCACTTGCTCTCTCTAGAATGGATTTTCCAGCTCTCCTTGCTGTTCCCTGACTCCTTAGAGCCATGACGCTGCCCGTCTCCACCCGTTATTGCTCCATGGCTCTGTCTTAAACTGAGTTTCTCCTTGTCTCTCAGAATGTGTCATTCCAGAGTCAGCAGCAGGCCTGGGAGGGGATGGAAAGGAGGTGCCACCACCTGTTACGTAGGTAAGTGTTTTGCATGTATTATCTCATCTGCAGTCTTTCAGCAACCCTGTGAGGCAGGCACTATTATTATCCCTTTTACTTAGGAGGTAACTGAAGAGTCACGGGTTGAGTCCTCACCCAAGGTCAAATTATTAGCATGCAATGGTAGAGCCTGGACTCCAGCCAGGTCTTTTAGACTGCGGTGAATGACCAATTTTGTTTTGCTTTGCTTTGGTTTGTTTTTAGTTTTCAATCTAATATTGCTGGGGAGCACAGAGGTGGTGACCTGACCGGGCTCCCGTGGCCCAGCCCTGGTGGAGCAGCGTGAC